>NW_027315212.1:0-53290 GCF_023375885.2 Dermacentor andersoni | reverse complement strand
ACGACGTGCTAAGCATGCCGATGCTGTTCTTTTTAGCACCCGCGCACGCATTTGTGCGAAAACGCGTTTTAAGCATGCACATGCATCTTTTGGTAGACGCGGATGAAGTTTTCTGCAAAACCACAACATGTGCATGCAAATGGTGCTTTTTGCAGAACGCGCACGTGGATTTCTACCAAACGACGTGCTAAGCATGCCGATGCTGCTCTTTTTAGCACCCGCGCACGGATTTGTGCGAAAACGCGTTTTAAGCATGCCCATGCATCTTTTGGTAGACGCGGATGAAGTTTTCTGCAAAACCACAAGATGTGCATGCAAATGGTGCTTTTGGCAGAACGCGCACGTGGATTTCTACCAAACGACGTGCTAAGCATGCCGATGCTGCTCTTTTTAGCACCCGCGCACGCATTTGTGCGAAAACGCGTTTTAAGCATGCACATGCATCTTTTGGTAGACGCGGATGAAGTTTTCTGCAAAACCACAAGATGTGCATGCAAATGGTGCTTTTTGCAGAACGCGCTCGTGGATTTCTACCAAACGACGTGCTAAGCATGCCGATGCTGCTCTTTTTAGCACCCGCGCACGCATTTGTGCGAAAACACGTTTTAAGCATGCACATGCATCTTTTGGTAGACGCGGATGAAGTTTTCTGCAAAACCACAAGATGTGCATGCAAATGGTGCTTTTTGCAGAACGCGCACGTGGATTTCTACCAAACGACGTGCTAAGCATGCCGATGCTGCTCTTTTTAGCACCCGCGCACGCATTTGTGCGAAAACGCGTTTTAAGCATGCACATGCATCTTTTGGTATACGCGGATGAAGTTTTCTGCAAAACCACAAGATGTGCATGCAAATGGTGCTTTTTGCAGAACGCGCTCGTGGATTTCTACCAAACGACGTGCTAAGCATGCCGATGCTGCTCTTTTTAGCACCCGCGCACGCATTTGTGCGAAAACGCGTTTTAAGCATGCACATGCATCTTTTGGTAGACGCGGATGAAGTTTTCTGCAAAACCACAAGATGTGCATGCAAATGGTGCTTTTCGCAGAACGCGCACGTGGATTTCTACCAAACGACGTGCTAAGCATGCCGATGCTGCTCTTTTTAGCACCCGCGCACGGATTTGTGCGAAAACGCGTTTTAAGCATGCACATGCATCTTTTGGTAGACGCGGATGAAGTTTTCTGCAAAACCACAAGATGTGCATGCAAATGGTGCTTTTGGCAGAACGCGCACGTGGATTTCTACCAAACGACGTGCTAAGCATGCCGATGCTGCTCTTTTTAGCACCCGCGCACGCATTTGTGCGAAAACGCGTTTTAAGCATGCACATGCATCTTTTGGTAGACGCGGATGAAGTTTTCTGCAAAACCACAAGATGTGCATGCAAATGGTGCTTTTTGCAGAACGCGCACGTGGATTTCTACCAAACAACGTGCTAAGCATGCCGATGCTGCTCTTTTTAGCACCCGCGCACGCATTTGTGCGAAAACGCGTTTTAAGCATGCACATGCATCTTTTGGTAGACGCGGATGAAGTTTTCTGCAAAACCACAAGATGTGCATGCAAATGGTGCTTTTTGCAGAACGCGCACGTGGATTTCTACCAAACGACGTGCTAAGCATGCCGATGCTGCTCTTTTTAGCACCCGCGCACGGATTTGTGCGAAAACGCGTTTTAAGCATGCACATGCATCTTTTGGTAGACGCGGATGAAGTTTTCTGCAAAACCACAAGATGTGCATGCAAATGGTGCTTTTTGCAGAACGCGCTCGTGGATTTCTACCCAACGACGTGCTAAGCATGCCGATGCTGCTCTTTTTAGCACCCGCGCACGGATTTGTGCGAAAACGCGTTTTAAGCATGCACATGCATCTTTTGGTAGACGCGGATGAAGTTTTCTGCAAAACCACAAGATGTGCATGCAAATGGTGCTTTTGGCAGAACGCGCACGTGGATTTCTACCAAACGATGTGCTAAGCTTGCCGATGCTGCTCTTTTTAGCACCCGCGCACGGATTTGTGCGAAAACGCGTTTTAAGCATGCACATGCATCTTTTGGTAGACGCGGATGAAGTTTTCTGCAAAACCACAAGATGTGCATGCAAATGGTGCTTTTGGCAGAACGCGCACGTGGATTTCTACCAAACGACGTGCTAAGCATGCCGATGCTGCTCTTTTTAGCACACGCGCACGCATTTGTGCGAAAACGCGTTTTAAGCATGCACAAGCATCTTTTGGTAGACGCGGATGAAGTTTTCTGCAAAACCACAAGATGTGCATGCAAATGGTGCTTTTTGCAGAACGCGCACGTGGATTTCTACCAAACGACGTGCTAAGCATGCCGATGCTGCTCTTTTTAGCACCCGCGCACGCATTTGTGCGAAAACGCGTTTTAAGCATGCACATGCATCTTTTGGTATACGCGGATGAAGTTTTCTGCAAAACCACAAGATGTGCATGGAAATGGTGCTTTTTGCAGAACGCGCTCGTGG
The DNA here is from genome assembly GCF_023375885.2 of Dermacentor andersoni. NCBI lineage: Eukaryota > Metazoa > Arthropoda > Arachnida > Ixodida > Ixodidae > Dermacentor > Dermacentor andersoni. The sequence continues at coordinate 50,795 of NW_027315212.1, read as the reverse complement.
ATTTCTACCAAACGACGTGCTAAGCATGCCGATGCTGCTCTTTTTAGCACCCGCGCACGCATTTGTGCGAAAACGCGTTTTAAGCATGCACATGCATCTTTTGGTAGACGCGGATGAAGTTTTCTGCAAAACCACAAGATGTGCATGTAAATGGTGCTTTTTGCAGAACGCGCACGTGGATTTCTACCAAACGACGTGCTAAGCATGCCGATGCTGCTCTTTTTAGCACCCGCGCACGGATTTGTGCGAAAACGCGTTTTAAGCATGCACATGCATCTTTTGGTAGACGCGGATGAAGTTTTCTGCAAAACCACAAGATGTGCATGCAAATGGTGCTTTTGGCAGAACGCGCACGTGGATTTCTACCAAACGACGTGCTAAGCATGCCGATGCTGCTCTTTTTAGCACCCGCGCACGCATTTGTGCGAAAACGCGTTTTAAGCATGCACATGCATCTTTTGGTAGACGCGGATGAAGTTTTCTGCAAAACCACAAGATGTGCATGCAAATGGTGCTTTTTGCAGAACGCGCACGTGGATTTCTACCAAACAACGTGCTAAGCATGCCGATGCTGCTCTTTTTAGCACCCGCGCACGCATTTGTGCGAAAACGCGTTTTAAGCATGCACATGCATCTTTTGGTAGACGCGGATGAAGTTTTCTGCAAAACCACAAGATGTGCATGCAAATGGTGCTTTTTGCAGAACGCGCACGTGGATTTCTACCAAACGACGTGCTAAGCATGCCGATGCTGCTCTTTTTAGCACCCGCGCACGGATTTGTGCGAAAACGCGTTTTAAGCATGCACATGCATCTTTTGGTAGACGCGGATGAAGTTTTCTGCAAAACCACAAGATGTGCATGCAAATGGTGCTTTTTGCAGAACGCGCTCGTGGATTTCTACCCAACGACGTGCTAAGCATGCCGATGCTGTTCTTTTTAGCACCCGCGCACGCATTTGTGCGAAAACGCGTTTTAAGCATGCACATGCATCTTTTGGTAGACGCGGATGAAGTTTTCTGCAAAACCACAACATGTGCATGCAAATGGTGCTTTTTGCAGAACGCGCACGTGGATTTCTACCAAACGACGTGCTAAGCATGCCGATGCTGCTCTTTTTAGCACCCGCGCACGGATTTGTGCGAAAACGCGTTTTAAGCATGCCCATGCATCTTTTGGTAGACGCGGATGAAGTTTTCTGCAAAACCACAAGATGTGCATGCAAATGGTGCTTTTGGCAGAACGCGCACGTGGATTTCTACCAAACGACGTGCTAAGCATGCCGATGCTGCTCTTTTTAGCACCCGCGCACGCATTTGTGCGAAAACGCGTTTTAAGCATGCACATGCATCTTTTGGTAGACGCGGATGAAGTTTTCTGCAAAACCACAAGATGTGCATGCAAATGGTGCTTTTTGCAGAACGCGCTCGTGGATTTCTACCAAACGACGTGCTAAGCATGCCGATGCTGCTCTTTTTAGCACCCGCGCACGCATTTGTGCGAAAACACGTTTTAAGCATGCACATGCATCTTTTGGTAGACGCGGATGAAGTTTTCTGAAAAACCACAAGATGTGCATGCAAATGGTGCTTTTTGCAGAACGCGCACGTGGATTTCTACCAAACGACGTGCTAAGCATGCCGATGCTGCTCTTTTTAGCACCCGCGCACGGATTTGTGCGAAAACGCGTTTTAAGCATGCACATGCATCTTTTGGTAGACGCGGATGAAGTTTTCTGCAAAACCACAAGATGTGCATGCAAATGGTGCTTTTGGCAGAACGCACACGTGGATTTCTACCAAACGACGTGCTAAGCATGCCGATGCTGCTCTTTTTAGCACCCGCGCACGGATTTGTGCGAAAACGCGTTTGAAGCATGCACATGCATCTTTTGGTAGACGCGGATGAAGTTTTCTGCAAAACCACAAGATGTGCATGCAAATGGTGCTTTTGGCAGAACGCGCACGTGGATTTCTACCAAACGACGTGCTAAGCATGCCGATGCTGCTCTTTTTAGCACCCGCGCACGCATTTGTGCGAAAACGCGTTTTAAGCATGCACATGCATCTTTTGGTAGACGCGGATGAAGTTTTCTGCAAAACCACAAGATGTGCATGCAAATGGTGCTTTTGGCAGAACGCGCACGTGGATTTCTACCAAACGACGTGCTAAGCATGCCGATGCTGCTCTTTTTAGCACCCGCGCACGCATTTGTGCGAAAACGCGTTTTAAGTATGCACATGCATCTTTTGGTAGACGCGGATGAAGTTTTCTGCAAAACCACAAGATGTGCATGCAAATGGTGCTTTTTGCAGAACGCGCACGTGGATTTCTACCAAACGACGTGCTAAGCATGCCGATGCTGCTCTTTTTAGCACCCGCGCACGCATTTGTGCGAAAACGCGTTTTAAGCATGCACATGCATCTTTTGGTAGACGCGGATGAAGTTTTCTGCAAAACCACAAGATGTGCATGCAAATGGTGCTTTTTGCAGTACGCGCACGTGGATTTCTACCAAACAACGTGCTAAGCATGCCGATGTTGCTCTTTTTAGCACCCGCGCACGCATTTGTGCGAAAACGCGTTTTAAGCATGCACAGGCATCTTTTGGTAGACGCGGATGAAGTTTTCTGCAAAACCACAAGATGTGCATGCAAATGGTGCTTTTTGCAGAACGCGCTCGTGGATTTCTACCCAACGATGTGCTAAGCTTGCCGATGCTGCTCTTTTTAGCACCCGCGCACGGATTTGTGCGAAAACGCGTTTTAAGCATGCACATGCATCTTTTGGTAGACGCGGATGAAGTTTTCTGCAAAACCACAAGATGTGCATGCAAATGGTGCTTTTGGCAGAACGCGCACGTGGATTTCTACCAAACGACGTGCTAAGCACGCCGATGCTGCTCTTTTTAGCACACGCGCACGCATTTGTGCGAAAACGCGTTTTAAGCATGCACATGCATCTTTTGGTAGACGCGGATGAAGTTTTCTGCAAAACCACAAGATGTGCATGCAAATGGTGCTTTTTGCAGAACGCGCACGTGGATTTCTACCAAACGACGTGCTAAGCATGCCGATGCTGCTCTTTTTAGCACCCGCGCACGCATTTGTGCGAAAACGCGTTTTAAGCATGCACAGGCATCTTTTGGTAGACGCGGATGGTTTTCTGCAAAACCACAAGATGTGCATGTAAATGATGCTTTTTGCAGAACGCGCACGTGGATTTCTACCAAACGACGTGCTAAGCATGCCGATGCTGCTCTTTTTAGCACCCGCGCACGGATTTGTGCGAAAACGCGTTTTAAGCATGCACATGCATCTTTTGGTAGACGCGGATGAAGTTTTCTGCAAAACCACAAGATGTGCATGCAAATGGTGGTTTTGGCAGAACGCGCACGTGGATTTCTACCAAACGACGTGCTAAGCATGCCGATGCTGCTCTTTTTAGCACCCGCGCACGCATTTGTGCGATAACGCGTTTTAAGCATGCACATGCATCTTTTGGTGACGCGGATGAAGTTTTCTGCAAAACCACAAGATGTGCATGCAAATGGTGCTTTTTGCAGAACGCGCACGTGGATTTCTACCAAACAACGTGCTAAGCATGCCGATGCTGCTCTTTTTAGCACCCGCGCACGCATTTGTGCGAAAACGCGTTTTAAGCATGCACATGCATCTTTTGGTAGACGCGGATGAAGTTTTCTGCAAAACCACAAGATGTGCATGCAAATGGTGCTTTTGCAGAACGCGCACGTGGATTTCTACCAAAGGACGTGCTAAGCATGCCGATGCTGCTCTTTTTAGCACCCGCGCACGGATTTGTGCGAAAACGCGTTTTAAGCATGCACATGCATCTTTTGGTAGACGCGGATGAAGTTTTCTGCAAAACCACAAGATGTGCATGCAAATGGTGCTTTTGGCAGAACGCGCACGTGGATTTCTACCAAACGACGTGCTAAGCATGCCGATGCTGCTCTTTTTAGTACCCGCGCACGCATTTGTGCGAAAACGCGTTTTAAGCATGCACATGCATCTTTTGGTAGACGCGGATGAAGTTTTCTGCAAAACCACAAGATGTGCATGCAAATGGTGCTTTTTGCAGAACGCGCTCGTGGATTTCTACCCAACGACGTGCTAAGCATGCCGATGCTGCTCTTTTTAGCACCCGCGCACGCATTTGTGCGAAAACGCGTTTTAAGCATGCACATGCATCTTTTGGTAGACGCGGATGAAGTTTTCTGCAAAACCACAACATGTGCATGCAAATGGTGCTTTTTGCAGAACGCGCACGTGGATTTATACCAAACGACGTGCTAAGCATGCCGATGCTGCTCTTTTTAGCACCCGCGCACGGATTTGTGCGAAAACGCGTTTTAAGCATGCCCATGCATCTTTTGGTAGACGCGGATGAAGTTTTCTGCAAAACCACAAGATGTGCATGCAAATGGTGCGTTTGGCAGAACGCGCACGTGGATTTCTACCAAACGACGTGCTAAGCATGCCGATGCTGCTCTTTTTAGCACCCGCGCACGGATTTGTGCGAAAACGCGTTTTAAGCATGCACATGCATCTTTTGGTAGACGCGGATGAAGTTTTCTGCAAAACCACAAGATGTGCATGCAAATGGTGCTTTTTGCAGAACGCGCACGTGGATTTCTACCAAACGACGTGCTAAGCATGCCGATGCTGCTCTTTTTAGCACCCGCGCACGGATTTGTGCGAAAACGCGTTTTAAGCATGCCCATGCATCTTTTGGTAGACGCGGATGAAGTTTTCTGCAAAACCACAAGATGTGCATGCAAATGGTGCTTTTGGCAGAACGCGCACGTGGATTTCTACCAAACGACGTGCTAAGCATGCCGATGCTGCTCTTTTTAGCACCCGCGCACGCATTTGTGCGAAAACGCGTTTTAAGCATGCACATGCATCTTTTGGTAGACGCGGATGAAGTTTTCTGCAAAACCACAAGATGTGCATGCAAATGGTGCTTTTTGCAGAACGCGCTCGTGGATTTCTACCAAACGACGTGCTAAGCATGCCGATGCTGCTCTTTTTAGCACCCGCGCACGCATTTGTGCGAAAACGCGTTTTAAGCATGCACATGCATCTTTTGGTAGACGCGGATGAAGTTTTCTGCAAAACCACAAGATGTGCATGCAAATGGTGCTTTTTGCAGAACGCGCACGTGGATTTCTACCAAACGACGTGCTAAGCATGCCGATGCTGCTCTTTTTAGCACCCGCGCACGGATTTGTGCGAAAACGCGTTTTAAGCATGCACATGCATCTTTTGGTAGACGCGGATGAAGTTTTCTGCAAAACCACAAGATGTGCATGCAAATGGTGCTTTTGGCAGAACGCGCACGTGGATTTCTACCAAACGACGTGCTAAGCATGCCGATGCTGCTCTTTTTAGCACCCGCGCACGCATTTGTGCGAAAACGCGTTTTAAGCATGCACATGCATCTTTTGGTAGACGCGGATGAAGTTTTCTGCAAAACCACAAGATGTGCATGCAAATGGTGCTTTTGGCAGAACGCGCACGTGGATTTTACCAAACGACGTGCTAAGCATGCCGATGCTGCTCTTTTTAGCACCCGCGCACGCATTTGTGCGAAAACGCGTTTTAAGCATGCACATGCATCTTTTGGTAGACGCGGATGAAGTTTTCTGCAAAACCACAAGATGTGCATGCAAATGGTGCTTTTCGCAGAACGCGCACGTGGATTTCTACCAAACGACGTGCTAAGCATGCCGATGCTGCTCTTTTTAGCACCCGCGCACGCATTTGTGCGAAAACGCGTTTTAAGCATGCACATGCATCTTTTGGTAGACGCGGATGAAGTTTTCTGCAAAACCACAAGATCTGCATGCAAATGGTGCTTTTTGCAGAACGCGCACGTGGATTTCTACCAAACCACGTGCTAAGCATGCCGATGCTGCTCTTTTTAGCACCCGCGCACGCATTTGTGCGAAAACGCGTTTTAAGCATGCACATGCATCTTTTGGTAGACGCGGATGAAGTTTTCTGCAAAACCACAAGATGTGCATGCAAATGGTGCTTTTTGCAGAACGCGCACGTGGATTTCTACCAAACGACGTGCTAAGCATGCCGATGCTGCTCTTTTTAGCACCCGCGCACGGATTTGTGCGAAAACGCGTTTTAAGCATGCACATGCATCTTTTGGTAGACGCGGATGAAGTTCTCTGCAAAACCACAAGATGTGCATGCAAATGGTGCTTTTGGCAGAACGCGCACGTGGATTTCTACCAAACGACGTGCTAAGCATGCCGATGCTGCTCTTTTTAGCACCCGCGCACGGATTTGTGCGAAAACGCGTTTTAAGCATGCACATGCATCTTTTGGTAGACGCGGATGAAGTTTTCTGCAAAACCACAAGATGTGCATGCAAATGGTGCTTTTGGCAGAACGCGCACGTGGATTTCTACCAAACGACGTGCTAAGCATGCCGATGCTGCTCTTTTTAGCACCCGCGCACGCATTTGTGCGAAAACGCGTTTTAAGCATGCACATGCATCTTTTGGTAGACGCGGATGAAGTTTTCTGCAAAACCACAAGATGTGCATGCAAATGGTGCTTTTGGCAGAACGCGCACGTGGATTTCTACCAAACGACGTGCTAAGCATGCCGATGCTGCTCTTTTTAGCACCCGCGCACGCATTTGTGCGAAAACGCGTTTTAAGCATGCACATGCATCTTTTGGTAGACGCGGATGAAGTTTTCTGCAAAACCACAAGATGTGCATGCAAATGGTGCTTTTGGCAGAACGCGCACGTGGATTTCTACCAAACGACGTGCTAAGCATGCCGATGCTGCTCTTTTTAGCACCCGCGCACGCATTTGTGCGAAAACGCGTTTTAAGCATGCACATGCATCTTTTGGTAGACGCGGATGAAGTTTTCTGCAAAACCACAAGATGTGCATGCAAATGGTGCTTTTGGCAGAACGCGCACGTGGATTTCTACCAAACGACGTGCTAAGCATGCCGATGCTGCTCTTTTTAGCACCCGCGCACGCATTTGTGCGAAAACGCGTTTTAAGCATGCACATGCATCTTTTGGTAGACGCGGATGAAGTTTTCTGCAAAACCACAAGATGTGCATGCAAATGGTGCTTTTGGCAGAACGCGCATGTGGATTTCTACCAAACGACGTGCTAAGCATGCCGATGCTGCTCTTTTTAGCACCCGCGCACGCATTTGTGCGAAAACGCGTTTTAAGCATGCACATGCATCTTTTGGTAGACGCGGATAAAGTTTTCTGCAAAACCACAAGATGTGCATGCAAATGGTGCTTTTTGCAGAACGCGCTCGTGCATTTCTACCAAACGACGTGCTAAGCATGCCGATGCTGCTCTTTTTAGCACCCGCGCACGCATTTGTGCGAAAACGCGTTTTAAGCATGCACATGCATCTTTTGGTAGACGCGGATGAAGTTTTCTGCAAAACCACAAGATGTGCATGCAAATGGTGCTTTTTGCAGAACGCGCACGTGGATTTCTACCAAACGACGTGCTAAGCATGCCGATGCTGCTCTTTTTAGCACCCGCGCACGGATTTGTGCGAAAACGCGTTTTAAGCATGCACATGCATCTTTTGGTAGACGCGGATGAAGTTTTCTGCAAAACCACAAGATGTGCATGCAAATGGTGCTTTTGGCAGAACGCGCACGTGGATTTCTACCAAACGATGTGCTAAGCTTGCCGATGCTGCTCTTTTTAGCACCCGCGCACGGATTTGTGCGAAAACGCGTTTTAAGCATGCACATGCATCTTTTGGTAGACGCGGATGAAGTTTTCTGCAAAACCACAAGATGTGCATGCAAATGGTGCTTTTGGCAGAACGCGCACGTGGATTTCTACCAAACGACGTGCTAAGCATGCCGATGCTGCTCTTTTTAGCACCCGCGCACGCATTTGTGCGAAAACGCGTTTTAAGCATGCACATGCATCTTTTGGTAGACGCGGATGAAGTTTTCTGCAAAACCACAAGATGTGCATGTAAATGGTGCTTTTTGCAGAACGCGCACGTGGATTTCTACCAAACGACGTGCTAAGCATGCCGATGCTGCTCTTTTTAGCACCCGCGCACGGATTTGTGCGAAAACGCGTTTTAAGCATGCACATGCATCTTTTGGTAGACGCGGATGAAGTTTTCTGCAAAACCACAAGATGTGCATGCAAATGGTGCTTTTGGCAGAACGCGCACGTGGATTTCTACCAAACGACGTGCTAAGCATGCCGATGCTGCTCTTTTTAGCACCCGCGCACGCATTTGTGCGAAAACGCGTTTTAAGCATGCACATGCATCTTTTGGTAGACGCGGATGAAGTTTTCTGCAAAACCACAAGATGTGCATGCAAATGGTGCTTTTTGCAGAACGCGCACGTGGATTTCTACCAAACGACGTGCTAAGTATGCCGATGCTGCTCTTTTTAGCACCCGCGCACGGATTTGTGCGAAAACGCGTTTTAAGCATGCACATGCATCTTTTGGTAGACGCGGATGAAGTTTTCTGCAAAACCACAAAATGTGCATGCAAATGGTGCTTTTTGCAGAACGCGCTCGTGGATTTCTACCCAACGACGTGCTAAGCATGCCGATGCTGTTCTTTTTAGCACCCGCGCACGCATTTGTGCGAAAACGCGTTTTAAGCATGCACATGCATCTTTTGGTAGACGCGGATGAAGTTTTCTGCAAAACCACAACATGTGCATGCAAATGGTGCTTTTTGCAGAACGCGCACGTGGATTTCTACCAAACGACGTGCTAAGCATGCCGATGCTGCTCTTTTTAGCACCCGCGCACGGATTTGTGCGAAAACGCGTTTTAAGCATGCCCATGCATCTTTTGGTAGACGCGGATGAAGTTTTCTGCAAAACCACAAGATGTGCATGCAAATGGTGCTTTTGGCAGAACGCGCACGTGGATTTCTACCAAACGACGTGCTAAGCATGCCGATGCTGCTCTTTTTAGCACCCGCGCACGCATTTGTGCGAAAACGCGTTTTAAGCATGCACATGCATCTTTTGGTAGACGCGGATGAAGTTTTCTGCAAAACCACAAGATGTGCATGCAAATGGTGCTTTTTGCAGAACGCGCTCGTGGATTTCTACCAAACGACGTGCTAAGCATGCCGATGCTGCTCTTTTTAGCACCCGCGCACGCATTTGTGCGAAAACGCGTTTTAAGCATGCACATGCATCTTTTGGTAGACGCGGATGAAGTTTTCTGCAAAACCACAAGATGTGCATGCAAATGGTGCTTTTTGCAGAACGCGCACGTGGATTTCTACCAAACGACGTGCTAAGCATGCCGATGCTGCTCTTTTTAGCACCCGCGCACGGATTTGTGCGAAAACGCGTTTTAAGCATGCACATGCATCTTTTGGTAGACGCGGATGAAGTTTTCTGCAAAACCACAAGATGTGCATGCAAATGGTGCTTTTGGCAGAACGCACACGTGGATTTCTACCAAACGACGTGCTAAGCATGCCGATGCTGCTCTTTTTAGCACCCGCGCACGGATTTGTGCGAAAACGCGTTTGAAGCATGCACATGCATCTTTTGGTAGACGCGGATGAAGTTTTCTGCAAAACCACAAGATGTGCATGCAAATGGTGCTTTTGGCAGAACGCGCACGTGGATTTCTACCAAACGACGTGCTAAGCATGCCGATGCTGCTCTTTTTAGCACCCGCGCACGCATTTGTGCGAAAACGCGTTTTAAGCATGCACATGCATCTTTTGGTAGACGCGGATGAAGTTTTCTGCAAAACCACAAGATGTGCATGCAAATGGTGCTTTTTGCAGAACGCGCTCGTGGATTTCTACCAAACGACGTGCTAAGCATGCCGATGCTGCTCTTTTTAGCACCCGCGCACGCATTTGTGCGAAAACGCGTTTTAAGCATGCACATGCATCTTTTGGTAGACGCGGATGAAGTTTTCTGCAAAACCACAAGATGTGCATGCAAATGGTGCTTTTTGCAGAACGCGCACGTGGATTTCTACCAAACGACGTGCTAAGCATGCCGATGCTGCTCTTTTTAGCACCCGCGCACGGATTTGTGCGAAAACGCGTTTTAAGCATGCACATGCATCTTTTGGTAGACGCGGATGAAGTTTTCTGCAAAACCACAAGATGTGCATGCAAATGGTGCTTTTGGCAGAACGCGCACGTGGATTTCTACCAAACGACGTGCTAAGCATGCCGATGCTGCTCTTTTTAGCACCCGCGCACGCATTTGTGCGAAAACGCGTTTTAAGCATGCACATGCATCTTTTGGTAGACGCGGATGAAGTTTTCTGCAAAACCACAAGATGTGCATGCAAATGGTGCTTTTTGCAGAACGCGCTCGTGGATTTCTACCAAACGACGTGCTAAGCATGCCGATGCTGCTCTTTTTAGCACCCGCGCACGCATTTGTGCGAAAACACGTTTTAAGCATGCACATGCATCTTTTGGTAGACGCGGATGAAGTTTTCTGAAAAACCACAAGATGTGCATGCAAATGGTGCTTTTTGCAGAACGCGCACGTGGATTTCTACCAAACGACGTGCTAAGCATGCCGATGCTGCTCTTTTTAGCACCCGCGCACGGATTTGTGCGAAAACGCGTTTTAAGCATGCACAGGCATCTTTTGGTAGACGCGGATGAAGTTTTCTGCAAAACCACAAGATGTGCATGCAAATGGTGCTTTTTGCAGAACGCGCTCGTGGATTTCTACCCAACGATGTGCTAAGCATGCCGATGCTGCTCTTTTTAGCACCCGCGCACGCATTTGTGCGAAAACGCGTTTTAAGCATGCACATGCATCTTTTGGTAGACGCGGATGAAGTTTTCTGCAAAACCACAAGATGTGCATGCAAATGGTGCTTTTTGCAGAACGCGCACGTGGATTTCTACCAAACGACGTGCTAAGCATGCCGATGCTGCTCTTTTTAGCACCCGCGCACGGATTTGTGCGAAAACGCGTTTTAAGCATGCACATGCATCTTTTGGTAGACGCGGATGAAGTTTTCTGCAAAACCACAAGATGTGCATGCAAATGGTGCTTTTGGCAGAACGCGCACGTGGATTTCTACCAAACGACGTGCTAAGCATGCCGATGCTGCTCTTTTTAGCACCCGCGCACGCATTTGTGCGAAAACGCGTTTTAAGCATGCACATGCATCTTTTGGTAGACGCGGATGAAGTTTTCTGCAAAACCACAAGATGTGCATGCAAATGGTGCTTTTTGCAGAACGCGCTCGTGGATTTCTACCAAACGACGTGCTAAGCATGCCGATGCTGCTCTTTTTAGCACCCGCGCACGCATTTGTGCGAAAACACGTTTTAAGCATGCACATGCATCTTTTGGTAGACGCGGATGAAGTTTTCTGAAAAACCACAAGATGTGCATGCAAATGGTGCTTTTTGCAGAACGCGCACGTGGATTTCTACCAAACGACGTGCTAAGCATGCCGATGCTGCTCTTTTTAGCACCCGCGCACGGATTTGTGCGAAAACGCGTTTTAAGCATGCACATGCATCTTTTGGTAGACGCGGATGAAGTTTTCTGCAAAACCACAAGATGTGCATGCAAATGGTGCTTTTGGCAGAACGCACACGTGGATTTCTACCAAACGACGTGCTAAGCATGCCGATGCTGCTCTTTTTAGCACCCGCGCACGGATTTGTGCGAAAACGCGTTTGAAGCATGCACATGCATCTTTTGGTAGACGCGGATGAAGTTTTCTGCAAAACCACAAGATGTGCATGCAAATGGTGCTTTTGGCAGAACGCGCACGTGGATTTCTACCAAACGACGTGCTAAGCATGCCGATGCTGCTCTTTTTAGCACCCGCGCACGCATTTGTGCGAAAACGCGTTTTAAGCATGCACATGCATCTTTTGGTAGACGCGGATGAAGTTTTCTGCAAAACCACAAGATGTGCATGCAAATGGTGCTTTTGGCAGAACGCGCACGTGGATTTCTACCAAACGACGTGCTAAGCATGCCGATGCTGCTCTTTTTAGCACCCGCGCACGCATTTGTGCGAAAACGCGTTTTAAGTATGCACATGCATCTTTTGGTAGACGCGGATGAAGTTTTCTGCAAAACCACAAGATGTGCATGCAAATGGTGCTTTTTGCAGAACGCGCACGTGGATTTCTACCAAACGACGTGCTAAGCATGCCGATGCTGCTCTTTTTAGCACCCGCGCACGCATTTGTGCGAAAACGCGTTTTAAGCATGCACATGCATCTTTTGGTAGACGCGGATGAAGTTTTCTGCAAAACCACAAGATGTGCATGCAAATGGTGCTTTTTGCAGTACGCGCACGTGGATTTCTACCAAACAACGTGCTAAGCATGCCGATGTTGCTCTTTTTAGCACCCGCGCACGCATTTGTGCGAAAACGCGTTTTAAGCATGCACAGGCATCTTTTGGTAGACGCGGATGAAGTTTTCTGCAAAACCACAAGATGTGCATGCAAATGGTGCTTTTTGCAGAACGCGCTCGTGGATTTCTACCCAACGATGTGCTAAGCTTGCCGATGCTGCTCTTTTTAGCACCCGCGCACGGATTTGTGCGAAAACGCGTTTTAAGCATGCACATGCATCTTTTGGTAGACGCGGATGAAGTTTTCTGCAAAACCACAAGATGTGCATGCAAATGGTGCTTTTGGCAGAACGCGCACGTGGATTTCTACCAAACGACGTGCTAAGCACGCCGATGCTGCTCTTTTTAGCACACGCGCACGCATTTGTGCGAAAACGCGTTTTAAGCATGCACATGCATCTTTTGGTAGACGCGGATGAAGTTTTCTGCAAAACCACAAGATGTGCATGCAAATGGTGCTTTTTGCAGAACGCGCACGTGGATTTCTACCAAACGACGTGCTAAGCATGCCGATGCTGCTCTTTTTAGCACCCGCGCACGCATTTGTGCGAAAACGCGTTTTAAGCATGCACAGGCATCTTTTGGTAGACGCGGATGGTTTTCTGCAAAACCACAAGATGTGCATGTAAATGATGCTTTTTGCAGAACGCGCACGTGGATTTCTACCAAACGACGTGCTAAGCATGCCGATGCTGCTCTTTTTAGCACCCGCGCACGGATTTGTGCGAAAACGCGTTTTAAGCATGCACATGCATCTTTTGGTAGACGCGGATGAAGTTTTCTGCAAAACCACAAGATGTGCATGCAAATGGTGGTTTTGGCAGAACGCGCACGTGGATTTCTACCAAACGACGTGCTAAGCATGCCGATGCTGCTCTTTTTAGCACCCGCGCACGCATTTGTGCGATAACGCGTTTTAAGCATGCACATGCATCTTTTGGTGACGCGGATGAAGTTTTCTGCAAAACCACAAGATGTGCATGCAAATGGTGCTTTTTGCAGAACGCGCACGTGGATTTCTACCAAACAACGTGCTAAGCATGCCGATGCTGCTCTTTTTAGCACCCGCGCACGCATTTGTGCGAAAACGCGTTTTAAGCATGCACATGCATCTTTTGGTAGACGCGGATGAAGTTTTCTGCAAAACCACAAGATGTGCATGCAAATGGTGCTTTTGCAGAACGCGCACGTGGATTTCTACCAAAGGACGTGCTAAGCATGCCGATGCTGCTCTTTTTAGCACCCGCGCACGGATTTGTGCGAAAACGCGTTTTAAGCATGCACATGCATCTTTTGGTAGACGCGGATGAAGTTTTCTGCAAAACCACAAGATGTGCATGCAAATGGTGCTTTTGGCAGAACGCGCACGTGGATTTCTACCAAACGACGTGCTAAGCATGCCGATGCTGCTCTTTTTAGTACCCGCGCACGCATTTGTGCGAAAACGCGTTTTAAGCATGCACATGCATCTTTTGGTAGACGCGGATGAAGTTTTCTGCAAAACCACAAGATGTGCATGCAAATGGTGCTTTTTGCAGAACGCGCTCGTGGATTTCTACCCAACGACGTGCTAAGCATGCCGATGCTGCTCTTTTTAGCACCCGCGCACGCATTTGTGCGAAAACGCGTTTTAAGCATGCACATGCATCTTTTGGTAGACGCGGATGAAGTTTTCTGCAAAACCACAACATGTGCATGCAAATGGTGCTTTTTGCAGAACGCGCACGTGGATTTATACCAAACGACGTGCTAAGCATGCCGATGCTGCTCTTTTTAGCACCCGCGCACGGATTTGTGCGAAAACGCGTTTTAAGCATGCCCATGCATCTTTTGGTAGACGCGGATGAAGTTTTCTGCAAAACCACAAGATGTGCATGCAAATGGTGCGTTTGGCAGAACGCGCACGTGGATTTCTACCAAACGACGTGCTAAGCATGCCGATGCTGCTCTTTTTAGCACCCGCGCACGGATTTGTGCGAAAACGCGTTTTAAGCATGCACATGCATCTTTTGGTAGACGCGGATGAAGTTTTCTGCAAAACCACAAGATGTGCATGCAAATGGTGCTTTTTGCAGAACGCGCACGTGGATTTCTACCAAACGACGTGCTAAGCATGCCGATGCTGCTCTTTTTAGCACCCGCGCACGGATTTGTGCGAAAACGCGTTTTAAGCATGCCCATGCATCTTTTGGTAGACGCGGATGAAGTTTTCTGCAAAACCACAAGATGTGCATGCAAATGGTGCTTTTGGCAGAACGCGCACGTGGATTTCTACCAAACGACGTGCTAAGCATGCCGATGCTGCTCTTTTTAGCACCCGCGCACGCATTTGTGCGAAAACGCGTTTTAAGCATGCACATGCATCTTTTGGTAGACGCGGATGAAGTTTTCTGCAAAACCACAAGATGTGCATGCAAATGGTGCTTTTTGCAGAACGCGCTCGTGGATTTCTACCAAACGACGTGCTAAGCATGCCGATGCTGCTCTTTTTAGCACCCGCGCACGCATTTGTGCGAAAACGCGTTTTAAGCATGCACATGCATCTTTTGGTAGACGCGGATGAAGTTTTCTGCAAAACCACAAGATGTGCATGCAAATGGTGCTTTTTGCAGAACGCGCACGTGGATTTCTACCAAACGACGTGCTAAGCATGCCGATGCTGCTCTTTTTAGCACCCGCGCACGGATTTGTGCGAAAACGCGTTTTAAGCATGCACATGCATCTTTTGGTAGACGCGGATGAAGTTTTCTGCAAAACCACAAGATGTGCATGCAAATGGTGCTTTTGGCAGAACGCGCACGTGGATTTCTACCAAACGACGTGCTAAGCATGCCGATGCTGCTCTTTTTAGCACCCGCGCACGCATTTGTGCGAAAACGCGTTTTAAGCATGCACATGCATCGTTTGGTAGACGCGGATGAAGTTTTCTGCAAAACCACAAGATGTGCATGCAAATGGTGCTTTTGGCAGAACGCGCACGTGGATTTTACCAAACGACGTGCTAAGCATGCCGATGCTGCTCTTTTTAGCACCCGCGCACGCATTTGTGCGAAAACGCGTTTTAAGCATGCACATGCATCTTTTGGTAGACGCGGATGAAGTTTTCTGCAAAACCACAAGATGTGCATGCAAATGGTGCTTTTCGCAGAACGCGCACGTGGATTTCTACCAAACGACGTGCTAAGCATGCCGATGCTGCTCTTTTTAGCACCCGCGCACGCATTTGTGCGAAAACGCGTTTTAAGCATGCACATGCATCTTTTGGTAGACGCGGATGAAGTTTTCTGCAAAACCACAAGATCTGCATGCAAATGGTGCTTTTTGCAGAACGCGCACGTGGATTTCTACCAAACCACGTGCTAAGCATGCCGATGCTGCTCTTTTTAGCACCCGCGCACGCATTTGTGCGAAAACGCGTTTTAAGCATGCACATGCATCTTTTGGTAGACGCGGATGAAGTTTTCTGCAAAACCACAAGATGTGCATGCAAATGGTGCTTTTTGCAGAACGCGCACGTGGATTTCTACCAAACGACGTGCTAAGCATGCCGATGCTGCTCTTTTTAGCACCCGCGCACGGATTTGTGCGAAAACGCGTTTTAAGCATGCACATGCATCTTTTGGTAGACGCGGATGAAGTTCTCTGCAAAACCACAAGATGTGCATGCAAATGGTGCTTTTGGCAGAACGCGCACGTGGATTTCTACCAAACGACGTGCTAAGCATGCCGATGCTGCTCTTTTTAGCACCCGCGCACGGATTTGTGCGAAAACGCGTTTTAAGCATGCACATGCATCTTTTGGTAGACGCGGATGAAGTTTTCTGCAAAACCACAAGATGTGCATGCAAATGGTGCTTTTGGCAGAACGCGCACGTGGATTTCTACCAAACGACGTGCTAAGCATGCCGATGCTGCTCTTTTTAGCACCCGCGCACGCATTTGTGCGAAAACGCGTTTTAAGCATGCACATGCATCTTTTGGTAGACGCGGATGAAGTTTTCTGCAAAACCACAAGATGTGCATGCAAATGGTGCTTTTGGCAGAACGCGCACGTGGATTTCTACCAAACGACGTGCTAAGCATGCCGATGCTGCTCTTTTTAGCACCCGCGCACGCATTTGTGCGAAAACGCGTTTTAAGCATGCACATGCATCTTTTGGTAGACGCGGATGAAGTTTTCTGCAAAACCACAAGATGTGCATGCAAATGGTGCTTTTGGCAGAACGCGCACGTGGATTTCTACCAAACGACGTGCTAAGCATGCCGATGCTGCTCTTTTTAGCACCCGCGCACGCATTTGTGCGAAAACGCGTTTTAAGCATGCACATGCATCTTTTGGTAGACGCGGATGAAGTTTTCTGCAAAACCACAAGATGTGCATGCAAATGGTGCTTTTGGCAGAACGCGCACGTGGATTTCTACCAAACGACGTGCTAAGCATGCCGATGCTGCTCTTTTTAGCACCCGCGCACGCATTTGTGCGAAAACGCGTTTTAAGCATGCACATGCATCTTTTGGTAGACGCGGATGAAGTTTTCTGCAAAACCACAAGATGTGCATGCAAATGGTGCTTTTGGCAGAACGCGCATGTGGATTTCTACCAAACGACGTGCTAAGCATGCCGATGCTGCTCTTTTTAGCACCCGCGCACGCATTTGTGCGAAAACGCGTTTTAAGCATGCACATGCATCTTTTGGTAGACGCGGATAAAGTTTTCTGCAAAACCACAAGATGTGCATGCAAATGGTGCTTTTTGCAGAACGCGCTCGTGCATTTCTACCAAACGACGTGCTAAGCATGCCGATGCTGCTCTTTTTAGCACCCGCGCACGCATTTGTGCGAAAACGCGTTTTAAGCATGCACATGCATCTTTTGGTAGACGCGGATGAAGTTTTCTGCAAAACCACAAGATGTGCATGCAAATGGTGCTTTTTGCAGAACGCGCACGTGGATTTCTACCAAACGACGTGCTAAGCATGCCGATGCTGCTCTTTTTAGCACCCGCGCACGGATTTGTGCGAAAACGCGTTTTAAGCATGCACATGCATCTTTTGGTAGACGCGGATGAAGTTTTCTGCAAAACCACAAGATGTGCATGCAAATGGTGCTTTTGGCAGAACGCGCACGTGGATTTCTACCAAACGATGTGCTAAGCTTGCCGATGCTGCTCTTTTTAGCACCCGCGCACGGATTTGTGCGAAAACGCGTTTTAAGCATGCACATGCATCTTTTGGTAGACGCGGATGAAGTTTTCTGCAAAACCACAAGATGTGCATGCAAATGGTGCTTTTGGCAGAACGCGCACGTGGATTTCTACCAAACGACGTGCTAAGCATGCCGATGCTGCTCTTTTTAGCACCCGCGCACGCATTTGTGCGAAAACGCGTTTTAAGCATGCACATGCATCTTTTGGTAGACGCGGATGAAGTTTTCTGCAAAACCACAAGATGTGCATGTAAATGGTGCTTTTTGCAGAACGCGCACGTGGATTTCTACCAAACGACGTGCTAAGCATGCCGATGCTGCTCTTTTTAGCACCCGCGCACGGATTTGTGCGAAAACGCGTTTTAAGCATGCACATGCATCTTTTGGTAGACGCGGATGAAGTTTTCTGCAAAACCACAAGATGTGCATGCAAATGGTGCTTTTGGCAGAACGCGCACGTGGATTTCTACCAAACGACGTGCTAAGCATGCCGATGCTGCTCTTTTTAGCACCCGCGCACGCATTTGTGCGAAAACGCGTTTTAAGCATGCACATGCATCTTTTGGTAGACGCGGATGAAGTTTTCTGCAAAACCACAAGATGTGCATGCAAATGGTGCTTTTTGCAGAACGCGCACGTGGATTTCTACCAAACGACGTGCTAAGTATGCCGATGCTGCTCTTTTTAGCACCCGCGCACGGATTTGTGCGAAAACGCGTTTTAAGCATGCACATGCATCTTTTGGTAGACGCGGATGAAGTTTTCTGCAAAACCACAAAATGTGCATGCAAATGGTGCTTTTTGCAGAACGCGCTCGTGGATTTCTACCCAACGACGTGCTAAGCATGCCGATGCTGTTCTTTTTAGCACCCGCGCACGCATTTGTGCGAAAACGCGTTTTAAGCATGCACATGCATCTTTTGGTAGACGCGGATGAAGTTTTCTGCAAAACCACAACATGTGCATGCAAATGGTGCTTTTTGCAGAACGCGCACGTGGATTTCTACCAAACGACGTGCTAAGCATGCCGATGCTGCTCTTTTTAGCACCCGCGCACGGATTTGTGCGAAAACGCGTTTTAAGCATGCCCATGCATCTTTTGGTAGACGCGGATGAAGTTTTCTGCAAAACCACAAGATGTGCATGCAAATGGTGCTTTTGGCAGAACGCGCACGTGGATTTCTACCAAACGACGTGCTAAGCATGCCGATGCTGCTCTTTTTAGCACCCGCGCACGCATTTGTGCGAAAACGCGTTTTAAGCATGCACATGCATCTTTTGGTAGACGCGGATGAAGTTTTCTGCAAAACCACAAGATGTGCATGCAAATGGTGCTTTTTGCAGAACGCGCTCGTGGATTTCTACCAAACGACGTGCTAAGCATGCCGATGCTGCTCTTTTTAGCACCCGCGCACGCATTTGTGCGAAAACGCGTTTTAAGCATGCACATGCATCTTTTGGTAGACGCGGATGAAGTTTTCTGCAAAACCACAAGATGTGCATGCAAATGGTGCTTTTTGCAGAACGCGCACGTGGATTTCTACCAAACGACGTGCTAAGCATGCCGATGCTGCTCTTTTTAGCACCCGCGCACGGATTTGTGCGAAAACGCGTTTTAAGCATGCACATGCATCTTTTGGTAGACGCGGATGAAGTTTTCTGCAAAACCACAAGATGTGCATGCAAATGGTGCTTTTGGCAGAACGCACACGTGGATTTCTACCAAACGACGTGCTAAGCATGCCGATGCTGCTCTTTTTAGCACCCGCGCACGGATTTGTGCGAAAACGCGTTTGAAGCATGCACATGCATCTTTTGGTAGACGCGGATGAAGTTTTCTGCAAAACCACAAGATGTGCATGCAAATGGTGCTTTTGGCAGAACGCGCACGTGGATTTCTACCAAACGACGTGCTAAGCATGCCGATGCTGCTCTTTTTAGCACCCGCGCACGCATTTGTGCGAAAACGCGTTTTAAGCATGCACATGCATCTTTTGGTAGACGCGGATGAAGTTTTCTGCAAAACCACAAGATGTGCATGCAAATGGTGCTTTTTGCAGAACGCGCTCGTGGATTTCTACCAAACGACGTGCTAAGCATGCCGATGCTGCTCTTTTTAGCACCCGCGCACGCATTTGTGCGAAAACGCGTTTTAAGCATGCACATGCATCTTTTGGTAGACGCGGATGAAGTTTTCTGCAAAACCACAAGATGTGCATGCAAATGGTGCTTTTTGCAGAACGCGCACGTGGATTTCTACCAAACGACGTGCTAAGCATGCCGATGCTGCTCTTTTTAGCACCCGCGCACGGATTTGTGCGAAAACGCGTTTTAAGCATGCACATGCATCTTTTGGTAGACGCGGATGAAGTTTTCTGCAAAACCACAAGATGTGCATGCAAATGGTGCTTTTGGCAGAACGCGCACGTGGATTTCTACCAAACGACGTGCTAAGCATGCCGATGCTGCTCTTTTTAGCACCCGCGCACGCATTTGTGCGAAAACGCGTTTTAAGCATGCACATGCATCTTTTGGTAGACGCGGATGAAGTTTTCTGCAAAACCACAAGATGTGCATGCAAATGGTGCTTTTGGCAGAACGCGCACGTGGATTTCTACCAAACGACGTGCTAAGCATGCCGATGCTGCTCTTTTTAGCACCCGCGCACGCATTTGTGCGAAAACGCGTTTTAAGCATGCACATGCATCTTTTGGTAGACGCGGATGAAGTTTTCTGCAAAACCACAAGATGTGCATGCAAATGGTGCTTTTCGCAGAACGCGCACGTGGATTTCTACCAAACGACGTGCTAAGCATGCCGATGCTGCTCTTTTTAGCACCCGCGCACGCATTTGTGCGAAAACGCGTTTTAAGCATGCACATGCATCTTTTGGTAGACGCGGATGAAGTTTTCTGCAAAACCACAAGATCTGCATGCAAATGGTGCTTTTTGCAGAACGCGCACGTGGATTTCTACCAAACCACGTGCTAAGCATGCCGATGCTGCTCTTTTTAGCACCCGCGCACGCATTTGTGCGAAAACGCGTTTTAAGCATGCACATGCATCTTTTGGTAGACGCGGATGAAGTTTTCTGCAAAACCACAAGATGTGCATGCAAATGGTGCTTTTTGCAGAACGCGCACGTGGATTTCTACCAAACGACGTGCTAAGCATGCCGATGCTGCTCTTTTTAGCACCCGCGCACGGATTTGTGCGAAAACGCGTTTTAAGCATGCACATGCATCTTTTGGTAGACGCGGATGAAGTCCTCTGCAAAACCACAAGATGTGCATGCAAATGGTGCTTTTGGCAGAACGCGCACGTGGATTTCTACCAAACGACGTGCTAAGCATGCCGATGCTGCTCTTTTTAGCACCCGCGCACGCATTTGTGCGAAAACGCGTTTTAAGCATGCACATGCATCTTTTGGTAGACGCGGATGAAGTTTTCTGCAAAACCACAAGATGTGCATGCAAATGGTGCTTTTTGCAGAACGCGCACGTGGATTTCTACCAAACGACGTGCTAAGCATGCCGATGCTGCTCTTTTTAGCACCCGCGCACGGATTTGTGCGAAAACGCGTTTTAAGCATGCACATGCATCTTTTGGTAGACGCGGATGAAGTTTTCTGCAAAACCACAAGATGTGCATGCAAATGGTGCTTTTGGCAGAACGCGCACGTGGATTTCTACCAAACGACGTGCTAAGCATGCCGATGCTGCTCTTTTTAGCACCCGCGCACGCATTTGTGCGAAAACGCGTTTTAAGCATGCACATGCATCTTTTGGTAGACGCGGATGAAGTTTTCTGCAAAACCACAAGATGTGCATGCAAATGGTGCTTTTCGCAGAACGCGCACGTGGATTTCTACCAAACGACGTGCTAAGCATGCCGATGCTGCTCTTTTTAGCACCCGCGCACGCATTTGTGCGAAAACGCGTTTTAAGCATGCACATGCATCTTTTGGTAGACGCGGATGAAGTTTTCTGCAAAACCACAAGATCTGCATGCAAATGGTGCTTTTTGCAGAACGCGCACGTGGATTTCTACCAAACCACGTGCTAAGCATGCCGATGCTGCTCTTTTTAGCACCCGCGCACGCATTTGTGCGAAAACGCGTTTTAAGCATGCACATGCATCTTTTGGTAGACGCGGATGAAGTTTTCTGCAAAACCACAAGATGTGCATGCAAATGGTGCTTTTTGCAGAACGCGCACGTGGATTTCTACCAAACGACGTGCTAAGCATGCCGATGCTGCTCTTTTTAGCACCCGCGCACGGATTTGTGCGAAAACGCGTTTTAAGCATGCACATGCATCTTTTGGTAGACGCGGATGAAGTTCTCTGCAAAACCACAAGATGTGCATGCAAATGGTGCTTTTGGCAGAACGCGCACGTGGATTTCTACCAAACGACGTGCTAAGCATGCCGATGCTGCTCTTTTTAGCACCCGCGCACGCATTTGTGCGAAAACGCGTTTTAAGCATGCACATGCATCTTTTGGTAGACGCGGATGAAGTTTTCTGCAAAACCACAAGATGTGCATGCAAATGGTGCTTTTTGCAGAACGCGCACGTGGATTTCTACCAAACGACGTGCTAAGCATGCCGATGCTGCTCTTTTTAGCACCCGCGCACGGATTTGTGCGAAAACGCGTTTTAAGCATGCACATGCATCTTTTGGTAGACGCGGATGAAGTTCTCTGCAAAACCACAAGATGTGCATGCAAATGGTGCTTTTGGCAGAACGCGCACGTGGATTTCTACCAAACGACGTGCTAAGCATGCCGATGCTGCTCTTTTTAGCACCCGCGCACGGATTTGTGCGAAAACGCGTTTTAAGCATGCACATGCATCTTTTGGTAGACGCGGATGAAGTTTTCTGCAAAACCACAAGATGTGCATGCAAATGGTGCTTTTTGCAGAACGCGCACGTGGATTTCTACCAAACGACGTGCTAAGCATGCCGATGCTGCTCTTTTTAGCACCCGCGCACGGATTTGTGCGAAAACGCGTTTTAAGCATGCACATGCATCTTTTGGTAGACGCGGATGAAGTTCTCTGCAAAACCACAAGATGTGCATGCAAATGGTGCTTTTGGCAGAACGCGCACGTGGATTTCTACCAAACGACGTGCTAAGCATGCCGATGCTGCTCTTTTTAGCACCCGCGCACGGATTTGTGCGAAAACGCGTTTTAAGCATGCACATGCATCTTTTGGTAGACGCGGATGAAGTTTTCTGCAAAACCACAAGATGTGCATGCAAATGGTGCTTTTGGCAGAACGCGCACGTGGATTTCTACCAAACGACGTGCTAAGCATGCCGATGCTGCTCTTTTTAGCACCCGCGCACGCATTTGTGCGAAAACGCGTTTTAAGCATGCACATGCATCTTTTGGTAGACGCGGATGAAGTTTTCTGCAAAACCACAAGATGTGCATGCAAATGGTGCTTTTGGCAGAACGCGCACGTGGATTTCTACCAAACGACGTGCTAAGCATGCCGATGCTGCTCTTTTTAGCACCCGCGCAGGCATTTGTGCGAAAACGCGTTTTAAGCATGCACATGCATCTTTTGATAGACGCGGATGAAGTTTTCTGCAAAACCACAAGATGTGCATGCAAATGGTGCTTTTGGCAGAACGCGCATGTGGATTTCTACCAAACGACGTGCTAAGCATGCCGATGCTGCTCTTTTTAGCACCCGCGCACGCATTTGTGCGAAAACGCGTTTTAAGCATGCACATGCATCTTTTGGTAGACGCGGATGAAGTTTTCTGCAAAACCACAAGATGTGCATGCAAATGGTGCTTTTTGCAGAACGCGCACGTGGATTTCTACCAAACGACGTGCTAAGCATGCCGATGCTGCTCTTTTTAGCACCCGCGCACGGATTTGTGCGAAAACGCGTTTTAAGCATGCACATGCATCTTTTGGTAGACGCGGATGAAGTTTTCTGCAAAACCACAAGATGTGCATGCAAATGGTGCTTTTGGCAGAACGCGCACGTGGATTTCTACCAAACGATGTGCTAAGCTTGCCGATGCTGCTCTTTTTAGCACCCGCGCACGGATTTGTGCGAAAACGCGTTTTAAGCATGCACATGCATCTTTTGGTAGACGCGGATGAAGTTTTCTGCAAAACCACAAGATGTGCATGCAAATGGTGCTTTTGGCAGAACGCGCACGTGGATTTCTACCAAACGACGTGCTAAGCATGCCGATGCTGCTCTTTTTAGCACACGCGCACGCATTTGTGCGAAAACGCGTTTTAAGCATACACAAGCATCTTTTGGTAGACGCGGATGAAGTTTTCTGCAAAACCACAAGATGTGCATGCAAATGGTGCTTTTTGCAGAACGCGCACGTGGATTTCTACCAAACGACGTGCTAAGCATGCCGATGCTGCTCTTTTTAGCACCCGCGCACGCATTTGTGCGAAAACGCGTTTTAAGCATGCACATGCATCTTTTGGTATACGCGGATGAAGTTTTCTGCAAAACCACAAGATGTGCATGCAAATGGTGCTTTTTGCAGAACGCGCTCGTGGATTTCTACCAAACGACGTGCTAAGCATGCCGATGCTGCTCTTTTTAGCACCCGCGCACGCATTTGTGCGAAAACGCGTTTT
This sequence comes from Dermacentor andersoni, assembly GCF_023375885.2. Taxonomy (NCBI): domain Eukaryota; kingdom Metazoa; phylum Arthropoda; class Arachnida; order Ixodida; family Ixodidae; genus Dermacentor; species Dermacentor andersoni. The sequence goes on along the minus strand of NW_027315212.1, from coordinate 26,559 downwards.
AAGCATGCACATGCATCTTTTGGTAGACGCGGATGAAGTTTTCTGCAAAACCACAAGATGTGCATGCAAATGGTGCTTTTCGCAGAACGCGCACGTGGATTTCTACCAAACGACGTGCTAAGCATGCCGATGCTGCTCTTTTTAGCACCCGCGCACGGATTTGTGCGAAAACGCGTTTTAAGCATGCACATGCATCTTTTGGTAGACGCGGATGAAGTTTTCTGCAAAACCACAAGATGTGCATGCAAATGGTGCTTTTGGCAGAACGCGCACGTGGATTTCTACCAAACGACGTGCTAAGCATGCCGATGCTGCTCTTTTTAGCACCCGCGCACGCATTTGTGCGAAAACGCGTTTTAAGCATGCACATGCATCTTTTGGTAGACGCGGATGAAGTTTTCTGCAAAACCACAAGATGTGCATGCAAATGGTGCTTTTTGCAGAACGCGCACGTGGATTTCTACCAAACAACGTGCTAAGCATGCCGATGCTGCTCTTTTTAGCACCCGCGCACGCATTTGTGCGAAAACGCGTTTTAAGCATGCACATGCATCTTTTGGTAGACGCGGATGAAGTTTTCTGCAAAACCACAAGATGTGCATGCAAATGGTGCTTTTTGCAGAACGCGCACGTGGATTTCTACCAAACGACGTGCTAAGCATGCCGATGCTGCTCTTTTTAGCACCCGCGCACGGATTTGTGCGAAAACGCGTTTTAAGCATGCACATGCATCTTTTGGTAGACGCGGATGAAGTTTTCTGCAAAACCACAAGATGTGCATGCAAATGGTGCTTTTTGCAGAACGCGCTCGTGGATTTCTACCCAACGACGTGCTAAGCATGCCGATGCTGCTCTTTTTAGCACCCGCGCACGGATTTGTGCGAAAACGCGTTTTAAGCATGCACATGCATCTTTTGGTAGACGCGGATGAAGTTTTCTGCAAAACCACAAGATGTGCATGCAAATGGTGCTTTTGGCAGAACGCGCACGTGGATTTCTACCAAACGATGTGCTAAGCTTGCCGATGCTGCTCTTTTTAGCACCCGCGCACGGATTTGTGCGAAAACGCGTTTTAAGCATGCACATGCATCTTTTGGTAGACGCGGATGAAGTTTTCTGCAAAACCACAAGATGTGCATGCAAATGGTGCTTTTGGCAGAACGCGCACGTGGATTTCTACCAAACGACGTGCTAAGCATGCCGATGCTGCTCTTTTTAGCACACGCGCACGCATTTGTGCGAAAACGCGTTTTAAGCATGCACAAGCATCTTTTGGTAGACGCGGATGAAGTTTTCTGCAAAACCACAAGATGTGCATGCAAATGGTGCTTTTTGCAGAACGCGCACGTGGATTTCTACCAAACGACGTGCTAAGCATGCCGATGCTGCTCTTTTTAGCACCCGCGCACGCATTTGTGCGAAAACGCGTTTTAAGCATGCACATGCATCTTTTGGTATACGCGGATGAAGTTTTCTGCAAAACCACAAGATGTGCATGGAAATGGTGCTTTTTGCAGAACGCGCTCGTGGATTTCTACCAAACGACGTGCTAAGCATGCCGATGCTGCTCTTTTTAGCACCCGCGCACGCATTTGTGCGAAAACGCGTTTTAAGCATGCACATGCATCTTTTGGTAGACGCGGATGAAGTTTTCTGCAAAACCACAAGATGTGCATGTAAATGGTGCTTTTTGCAGAACGCGCACGTGGATTTCTACCAAACGACGTGCTAAGCATGCCGATGCTGCTCTTTTTAGCACCCGCGCACGGATTTGTGCGAAAACGCGTTTTAAGCATGCACATGCATCTTTTGGTAGACGCGGATGAAGTTTTCTGCAACACCACAAGATGTGCATGCAAATGGTGCTTTTGGCAGAACGCGCACGTGGATTTCTACCAAACGACGTGCTAAGCATGCCGATGCTGCTCTTTTTAGCACCCGCGCACGCATTTGTGCGAAAACGCGTTTTAAGCATGCACATGCATCTTTTGGTAGACGCGGATGAAGTTTTCTGCAAAACCACAAGATGTGCATGCAAATGGTGCTTTTTGCAGAACGCGCACGTGGATTTCTACCAAACAACGTGCTAAGCATGCCGATGCTGCTCTTTTTAGCACCCGCGCACGCATTTGTGCGAAAACGCGTTTTAAGCATGCACATGCATCTTTTGGTAGACGCGGATGAAGTTTTCTGCAAAACCACAAGATGTGCATGCAAATGGTGCTTTTTGCAGAACGCGCACGTGGATTTCTACCAAACGACGTGCTAAGCATGCCGATGCTGCTCTTTTTAGCACCCGCGCACGGATTTGTGCGAAAACGCGTTTTAAGCATGCACATGCATCTTTTGGTAGACGCGGATGAAGTTTTCTGCAAAACCACAAGATGTGCATGCAAATGGTGCTTTTTGCAGAACGCGCTCGTGGATTTCTACCCAACGACGTGCTAAGCATGCCGATGCTGTTCTTTTTAGCACCCGCGCACGCATTTGTGCGAAAACGCGTTTTAAGCATGCACATGCATCTTTTGGTAGACGCGGATGAAGTTTTCTGCAAAACCACAACATGTGCATGCAAATGGTGCTTTTTGCAGAACGCGCACGTGGATTTCTACCAAACGACGTGCTAAGCATGCCGATGCTGCTCTTTTTAGCACCCGCGCACGGATTTGTGCGAAAACGCGTTTTAAGCATGCCCATGCATCTTTTGGTAGACGCGGATGAAGTTTTCTGCAAAACCACAAGATGTGCATGCAAATGGTGCTTTTGGCAGAACGCGCACGTGGATTTCTACCAAACGACGTGCTAAGCATGCCGATGCTGCTCTTTTTAGCACCCGCGCACGCATTTGTGCGAAAACGCGTTTTAAGCATGCACATGCATCTTTTGGTAGACGCGGATGAAGTTTTCTGCAAAACCACAAGATGTGCATGCAAATGGTGCTTTTTGCAGAACGCGCTCGTGGATTTCTACCAAACGACGTGCTAAGCATGCCGATGCTGCTCTTTTTAGCACCCGCGCACGCATTTGTGCGAAAACGCGTTTTAAGCATGCACATGCATCTTTTGGTAGACGCGGATGAAGTTTTCTGCAAAACCACAAGATGTGCATGCAAATGGTGCTTTTTGCAGAACGCGCACGTGGATTTCTACCAAACGACGTGCTAAGCATGCCGATGCTGCTCTTTTTAGCACCCGCGCACGGATTTGTGCGAAAACGCGTTTTAAGCATGCACATGCATCTTTTGGTAGACGCGGATGAAGTTTTCTGCAAAACCACAAGATGTGCATGCAAATGGTGCTTTTGGCAGAACGCACACGTGGATTTCTACCAAACGACGTGCTAAGCATGCCGATGCTGCTCTTTTTAGCACCCGCGCACGGATTTGTGCGAAAACGCGTTTGAAGCATGCACATGCATCTTTTGGTAGACGCGGATGAAGTTTTCTGCAAAACCACAAGATGTGCATGCAAATGGTGCTTTTGGCAGAACGCGCACGTGGATTTCTACCAAACGACGTGCTAAGCATGCCGATGCTGCTCTTTTTAGCACCCGCGCACGCATTTGTGCGAAAACGCGTTTTAAGCATGCACATGCATCTTTTGGTAGACGCGGATGAAGTTTTCTGCAAAACCACAAGATGTGCATGCAAATGGTGCTTTTGGCAGAACGCGCACGTGGATTTCTACCAAACGACGTGCTAAGCATGCCGATGCTGCTCTTTTTAGCACCGGCGCACGCATTTGTGCGAAAACGCGTTTTAAGTATGCACATGCATCTTTTGGTAGACGCGGATGAAGTTTTCTGCAAAACCACAAGACGTGCATGCAAATGGTGCTTTTTGCAGAACGCGCACGTGGATTTCTACCAAACGACGTGCTAAGCATGCCGATGCTGCTCTTTTTAGCACCCGCGCACGCATTTGTGCGAAAACGCGTTTTAAGCATGCACATGCATCTTTTGGTAGACGCGGATGAAGTTTTCTGCAAAACCACAAGATGTGCATGCAAATGGTGCTTTTTGCAGAACGCGCACGTGGATTTCTACCAAACAACGTGCTAAGCATGCCGATGTTGCTCTTTTTAGCACCCGCGCACGCATTTGTGCGAAAACGCGTTTTAAGCATGCACAGGCATCTTTTGGTAGACGCGGATGAAGTTTTCTGCAAAACCACAAGATGTGCATGCAAATGGTGCTTTTTGCAGAACGCGCTCGTGGATTTCTACCCAACGATGTGCTAAGCTTGCCGATGCTGCTCTTTTTAGCACCCGCGCACGGATTTGTGCGAAAACGCGTTTTAAGCATGCACATGCATCTTTTGGTAGACGCGGATGAAGTTTTCTGCAAAACCACAAGATGTGCATGCAAATGGTGCTTTTGGCAGAACGCGCACGTGGATTTCTACCAAACGACGTGCTAAGCACGCCGATGCTGCTCTTTTTAGCACACGCGCACGCATTTGTGCGAAAACGCGTTTTAAGCATGCACATGCATCTTTTGGTAGACGCGGATGAAGTTTTCTGCAAAACCACAAGATGTGCATGCAAATGGTGCTTTTTGCAGAACGCGCACGTGGATTTCTACCAAACGACGTGCTAAGCATGCCGATGCTGCTCTTTTTAGCACCCGCGCACGCATTTGTGCGAAAACGCGTTTTAAGCATGCACAGGCATCTTTTGGTAGACGCGGATGAAGTTTTCTGCAAAACCACAAGATGTGCATGTAAATGATGCTTTTTGCAGAACGCGCACGTGGATTTCTACCAAACGACGTGCTAAGCATGCCGATGCTGCTCTTTTTAGCACCCGCGCACGGATTTGTGCGAAAACGCGTTTTAAGCATGCACATGCATCTTTTGGTAGACGCGGATGAAGTTTTCTGCAAAACCACAAGATGTGCATGCAAATGGTGGTTTTGGCAGAACGCGCACGTGGATTTCTACCAAACGACGTGCTAAGCATGCCGATGCTGCTCTTTTTAGCACCCGCGCACGCATTTGTGCGATAACGCGTTTTAAGCATGCACATGCATCTTTTGGTGACGCGGATGAAGTTTTCTGCAAAACCACAAGATGTGCATGCAAATGGTGCTTTTTGCAGAACGCGCACGTGGATTTCTACCAAACAACGTGCTAAGCATGCCGATGCTGCTCTTTTTAGCACCCGCGCACGCATTTGTGCGAAAACGCGTTTTAAGCATGCACATGCATCTTTTGGTAGACGCGGATGAAGTTTTCTGCAAAACCACAAGATGTGCATGCAAATGGTGCTTTTGCAGAACGCGCACGTGGATTTCTACCAAAGGACGTGCTAAGCATGCCGATGCTGCTCTTTTTAGCACCCGCGCACGGATTTGTGCGAAAACGCGTTTTAAGCATGCACATGCATCTTTTGGTAGACGCGGATGAAGTTTTCTGCAAAACCACAAGATGTGCATGCAAATGGTGCTTTTGGCAGAACGCGCACGTGGATTTCTACCAAACGACGTGCTAAGCATGCCGATGCTGCTCTTTTTAGTACCCGCGCACGCATTTGTGCGAAAACGCGTTTTAAGCATGCACATGCATCTTTTGGTAGACGCGGATGAAGTTTTCTGCAAAACCACAAGATGTGCATGCAAATGGTGCTTTTTGCAGAACGCGCTCGTGGATTTCTACCCAACGACGTGCTAAGCATGCCGATGCTGCTCTTTTTAGCACCCGCGCACGCATTTGTGCGAAAACGCGTTTTAAGCATGCACATGCATCTTTTGGTAGACGCGGATGAAGTTTTCTGCAAAACCACAACATGTGCATGCAAATGGTGCTTTTTGCAGAACGCGCACGTGGATTTATACCAAACGACGTGCTAAGCATGCCGATGCTGCTCTTTTTAGCACCCGCGCACGGATTTGTGCGAAAACGCGTTTTAAGCATGCCCATGCATCTTTTGGTAGACGCGGATGAAGTTTTCTGCAAAACCACAAGATGTGCATGCAAATGGTGCGTTTGGCAGAACGCGCACGTGGATTTCTACCAAACGACGTGCTAAGCATGCCGATGCTGCTCTTTTTAGCACCCGCGCACGGATTTGTGCGAAAACGCGTTTTAAGCATGCACATGCATCTTTTGGTAGACGCGGATGAAGTTTTCTGCAAAACCACAAGATGTGCATGCAAATGGTGCTTTTTGCAGAACGCGCACGTGGATTTCTACCAAACGACGTGCTAAGCATGCCGATGCTGCTCTTTTTAGCACCCGCGCACGGATTTGTGCGAAAACGCGTTTTAAGCATGCCCATGCATCTTTTGGTAGACGCGGATGAAGTTTTCTGCAAAACCACAAGATGTGCATGCAAATGGTGCTTTTGGCAGAACGCGCACGTGGATTTCTACCAAACGACGTGCTAAGCATGCCGATGCTGCTCTTTTTAGCACCCGCGCACGCATTTGTGCGAAAACGCGTTTTAAGCATGCACATGCATCTTTTGGTAGACGCGGATGAAGTTTTCTGCAAAACCACAAGATGTGCATGCAAATGGTGCTTTTGGCAGAACGCGCACGTGGATTTCTACCAAACGACGTGCTAAGCATGCCGATGCTGCTCTTTTTAGCACCCGCGCACGCATTTGTGCGAAAACGCGTTTTAAGCATGCACATGCATCTTTTGGTAGACGCGGATGAAGTTTTCTGCAAAACCACAAGATGTGCATGCAAATGGTGCTTTTCGCAGAACGCGCACGTGGATTTCTACCAAACGACGTGCTAAGCATGCCGATGCTGCTCTTTTTAGCACCCGCGCACGCATTTGTGCGAAAACGCGTTTTAAGCATGCACATGCATCTTTTGGTAGACGCGGATGAAGTTTTCTGCAAAACCACAAGATCTGCATGCAAATGGTGCTTTTTGCAGAACGCGCACGTGGATTTCTACCAAACCACGTGCTAAGCATGCCGATACTGCTCTTTTTAGCACCCGCGCACGCATTTGTGCGAAAACGCGTTTTAAGCATGCACATGCATCTTTTGGTAGACGCGGATGAAGTTTTCTGCAAAACCACAAGATGTGCATGCAAATGGTGCTTTTTGCAGAACGCGCACGTGGATTTCTACCAAACGACGTGCTAAGCATGCCGATGCTGCTCTTTTTAGCTCCCGCGCACGGATTTGTGCGAAAACGCGTTTTAAGCATGCACATGCATCTTTTGGTAGACGCGGATGAAGTTCTCTGCAAAACCACAAGATGTGCATGCAAATGGTGCTTTTGGCAGAACGCGCACGTGGATTTCTACCAAACGACGTGCTAAGCATGCCGATGCTGCTCTTTTTAGCACCCGCGCACGGATTTGTGCGAAAACGCGTTTTAAGCATGCACATGCATCTTTTGGTAGACGCGGATGAAGTTTTCTGCAAAACCACAAGATGTGCATGCAAATGGTGCTTTTGGCAGAACGCGCACGTGGATTTCTACCAAACGACGTGCTAAGCATGCCGATGCTGCTCTTTTTAGCACCCGCGCACGCATTTGTGCGAAAACGCGTTTTAAGCATGCACATGCATCTTTTGGTAGACGCGGATGAAGTTTTCTGCAAAACCACAAGATGTGCATGCAAATGGTGCTTTTGGCAGAACGCGCACGTGGATTTCTACCAAACGACGTGCTAAGCATGCCGATGCTGCTCTTTTTAGCACCCGCGCACGCATTTGTGCGAAAACGCGTTTTAAGCATGCACATGCATCTTTTGGTAGACGCGGATGAAGTTTTCTGCAAAACCACAAGATGTGCATGCAAATGGTGCTTTTGGCAGAACGCGCACGTGGATTTCTACCAAACGACGTGCTAAGCATGCCGATGCTGCTCTTTTTAGCACCCGCGCACGCATTTGTGCGAAAACGCGTTTTAAGCATGCACATGCATCTTTTGGTAGACGCGGATGAAGTTTTCTGCAAAACCACAAGATGTGCATGCAAATGGTGCTTTTGGCAGAACGCGCACGTGGATTTCTACCAAACGACGTGCTAAGCATGCCGATGCTGCTCTTTTTAGCACCCGCGCACGCATTTGTGCGAAAACGCGTTTTAAGCATGCACATGCATCTTTTGGTAGACGCGGATGAAGTTTTCTGCAAAACCACAAGATGTGCATGCAAATGGTGCTTTTGGCAGAACGCGCATGTGGATTTCTACCAAACGACGTGCTAAGCATGCCGATGCTGCTCTTTTTAGCACCCGCGCACGCATTTGTGCGAAAACGCGTTTTAAGCATGCACATGCATCTTTTGGTAGACGCGGATAAAGTTTTCTGCAAAACCACAAGATGTGCATGCAAATGGTGCTTTTTGCAGAACGCGCTCGTGCATTTCTACCAAACGACGTGCTAAGCATGCCGATGCTGCTCTTTTTAGCACCCGCGCACGCATTTGTGCGAAAACGCGTTTTAAGCATGCACATGCATCTTTTGGTAGACGCGGATGAAGTTTTCTGCAAAACCACAAGATGTGCATGCAAATGGTGCTTTTTGCAGAACGCGCACGTGGATTTCTACCAAACGACGTGCTAAGCATGCCGATGCTGCTCTTTTTAGCACCCGCGCACGGATTTGTGCGAAAACGCGTTTTAAGCATGCACATGCATCTTTTGGTAGACGCGGATGAAGTTTTCTGCAAAACCACAAGATGTGCATGCAAATGGTGCTTTTGGCAGAACGCGCACGTGGATTTCTACCAAACGATGTGCTAAGCTTGCCGATGCTGCTCTTTTTAGCACCCGCGCACGGATTTGTGCGAAAACGCGTTTTAAGCATGCACATGCATCTTTTGGTAGACGCGGATGAAGTTTTCTGCAAAACCACAAGATGTGCATGTAAATGGTGCTTTTTGCAGAACGCGCACGTGGATTTCTACCAAACGACGTGCTAAGCATGCCGATGCTGCTCTTTTTAGCACCCGCGCACGGATTTGTGCGAAAACGCGTTTTAAGCATGCACATGCATCTTTTGGTAGACGCGGATGAAGTTTTCTGCAAAACCACAAGATGTGCATGCAAATGGTGCTTTTGGCAGAACGCGCACGTGGATTTCTACCAAACGACGTGCTAAGCATGCCGATGCTGCTCTTTTTAGCACCCGCGCACGCATTTGTGCGAAAACGCGTTTTAAGCATGCACATGCATCTTTTGGTAGACGCGGATGAAGTTTTCTGCAAAACCACAAGATGTGCATGCAAATGGTGCTTTTTGCAGAACGCGCACGTGGATTTCTACCAAACGACGTGCTAAGTATGCCGATGCTGCTCTTTTTAGCACCCGCGCACGGATTTGTGCGAAAACGCGTTTTAAGCATGCACATGCATCTTTTGGTAGACGCGGATGAAGTTTTCTGCAAAACCACAAGATGTGCATGCAAATGGTGCTTTTTGCAGAACGCGCTCGTGGATTTCTACCCAACGACGTGCTAAGCATGCCGATGCTGTTCTTTTTAGCACCCGCGCACGCATTTGTGCGAAAACGCGTTTTAAGCATGCACATGCATCTTTTGGTAGACGCGGATGAAGTTTTCTGCAAAACCACAACATGTGCATGCAAATGGTGCTTTTTGCAGAACGCGCACGTGGATTTCTACCAAACGACGTGCTAAGCATGCCGATGCTGCTCTTTTTAGCACCCGCGCACGGATTTGTGCGAAAACGCGTTTTAAGCATGCCCATGCATCTTTTGGTAGACGCGGATGAAGTTTTCTGCAAAACCACAAGATGTGCATGCAAATGGTGCTTTTGGCAGAACGCGCACGTGGATTTCTACCAAACGACGTGCTAAGCATGCCGATGCTGCTCTTTTTAGCACCCGCGCACGCATTTGTGCGAAAACGCGTTTTAAGCATGCACATGCATCTTTTGGTAGACGCGGATGAAGTTTTCTGCAAAACCACAAGATGTGCATGCAAATGGTGCTTTTTGCAGAACGCGCTCGTGGATTTCTACCAAACGACGTGCTAAGCATGCCGATGCTGCTCTTTTTAGCACCCGCGCACGCATTTGTGCGAAAACGCGTTTTAAGCATGCACATGCATCTTTTGGTAGACGCGGATGAAGTTTTCTGCAAAACCACAAGATGTGCATGCAAATGGTGCTTTTTGCAGAACGCGCACGTGGATTTCTACCAAACGACGTGCTAAGCATGCCGATGCTGCTCTTTTTAGCACCCGCGCACGGATTTGTGCGAAAACGCGTTTTAAGCATGCACATGCATCTTTTGGTAGACGCGGATGAAGTTTTCTGCAAAACCACAAGATGTGCATGCAAATGGTGCTTTTGGCAGAACGCACACGTGGATTTCTACCAAACGACGTGCTAAGCATGCCGATGCTGCTCTTTTTAGCACCCGCGCACGGATTTGTGCGAAAACGCGTTTGAAGCATGCACATGCATCTTTTGGTAGACGCGGATGAAGTTTTCTGCAAAACCACAAGATGTGCATGCAAATGGTGCTTTTGGCAGAACGCACACGTGGATTTCTACCAAACGACGTGCTAAGCATGCCGATGCTGCTCTTTTTAGCACCCGCGCACGCATTTGTGCGAAAACGCGTTTTAAGCATGCACATGCATCTTTTGGTAGACGCGGATGAAGTTTTCTGCAAAACCACAAGATGTGCATGCAAATGGTGCTTTTTGCAGAACGCGCTCGTGGATTTCTACCAAACGACGTGCTAAGCATGCCGATGCTGCTCTTTTTAGCACCCGCGCACGCATTTGTGCGAAAACGCGTTTTAAGCATGCACATGCATCTTTTGGTAGACGCGGATGAAGTTTTCTGCAAAACCACAAGATGTGCATGCAAATGGTGCTTTTTGCAGAACGCGCACGTGGATTTCTACCAAACGACGTGCTAAGCATGCCGATGCTGCTCTTTTTAGCACCCGCGCACGGATTTGTGCGAAAACGCGTTTTAAGCATGCACATGCATCTTTTGGTAGACGCGGATGAAGTTTTCTGCAAAACCACAAGATGTGCATGCAAATGGTGCTTTTGGCAGAACGCGCACGTGGATTTCTACCAAACGACGTGCTAAGCATGCCGATGCTGCTCTTTTTAGCACCCGCGCACGCATTTGTGCGAAAACGCGTTTTAAGCATGCACATGCATCTTTTGGTAGACGCGGATGAAGTTTTCTGCAAAACCACAAGATGTGCATGCAAATGGTGCTTTTGGCAGAACGCGCACGTGGATTTCTACCAAACGACGTGCTAAGCATGCCGATGCTGCTCTTTTTAGCACCCGCGCACGCATTTGTGCGAAAACGCGTTTTAAGCATGCACATGCATCTTTTGGTAGACGCGGATGAAGTTTTCTGCAAAACCACAAGATGTGCATGCAAATGGTGCTTTTCGCAGAACGCGCACGTGGATTTCTACCAAACGACGTGCTAAGCATGCCGATGCTGCTCTTTTTAGCACCCGCGCACGCATTTGTGCGAAAACGCGTTTTAAGCATGCACATGCATCTTTTGGTAGACGCGGATGAAGTTTTCTGCAAAACCACAAGATCTGCATGCAAATGGTGCTTTTTGCAGAACGCGCACGTGGATTTCTACCAAACCACGTGCTAAGCATGCCGATGCTGCTCTTTTTAGCACCCGCGCACGCATTTGTGCGAAAACGCGTTTTAAGCATGCACATGCATCTTTTGGTAGACGCGGATGAAGTTTTCTGCAAAACCACAAGATGTGCATGCAAATGGTGCTTTTTGCAGAACGCGCACGTGGATTTCTACCAAACGACGTGCTAAGCATGCCGATGCTGCTCTTTTTAGCACCCGCGCACGGATTTGTGCGAAAACGCGTTTTAAGCATGCACATGCATCTTTTGGTAGACGCGGATGAAGTTCTCTGCAAAACCACAAGATGTGCATGCAAATGGTGCTTTTGGCAGAACGCGCACGTGGATTTCTACCAAACGACGTGCTAAGCATGCCGATGCTGCTCTTTTTAGCACCCGCGCACGCATTTGTGCGAAAACGCGTTTTAAGCATGCACATGCATCTTTTGGTAGACGCGGATGAAGTTTTCTGCAAAACCACAAGATGTGCATGCAAATGGTGCTTTTTGCAGAACGCGCACGTGGATTTCTACCAAACGACGTGCTAAGCATGCCGATGCTGCTCTTTTTAGCACCCGCGCACGCATTTGTGCGAAAACGCGTTTTAAGCATGCACATGCATCTTTTGGTAGACGCGGATGAAGTTTTCTGCAAAACCACAAGATGTGCATGCAAATGGTGCTTTTTGCAGAACGCGCACGTGGATTTCTACCAAACGACGTGCTAAGCATGCCGATGCTGCTCTTTTTAGCACCCGCGCACGCATTTGTGCGAAAACGCGTTTTAAGCATGCACATGCATCTTTTGGTATACGCGGATGAAGTTTTCTGCAAAACCACAATATGTGCATGCAAATGGTGCTTTTTGCAGAACGCGCTCGTGGATTTCTACCAAACGACGTGCTAAGCATGCCGATGCTGCTCTTTTTAGCACCCGCGCACGCATTTGTGCGAAAACGCGTTTTAAGCATGCACATGCATCTTTTGGTAGACGCGGATGAAGTTTTCTGCAAAACCACAAGATGTGCATGTAAATGGTGCTTTTTGCAGAACGCGCACGTGGATTTCTACCAAACGACGTGCTAAGCATGCCGATGCTGCTCTTTTTAGCACCCGCGCACGGATTTGTGCGAAAACGCGTTTTAAGCATGCACATGCATCTTTTGGTAGACGCGGATGAAGTTTTCTGCAAAACCACAAGATGTGCATGCAAATGGTGCTTTTGGCAGAACGCGCACGTGGATTTCTACCAAACGACGTGCTAAGCATGCCGATGCTGCTCTTTTTAGCACCCGCGCACGCATTTGTGCGAAAACGCGTTTTAAGCATGCACATGCATCTTTTGGTAGACGCGGATGAAGTTTTCTGCAAAACCACAAGATGTGCATGCAAATGGTGCTTTTTGCAGAACGCGCACGTGGATTTCTACCAAACGACGTGCTAAGTATGCCGATGCTGCTCTTTTTAGCACCCGCGCACGGATTTGTGCGAAAACGCGTTTTAAGCATGCACATGCATCTTTTGGTAGACGCGGATGAAGTTTTCTGCAAAACCACAAGATGTGCATGCAAATGGTGCTTTTTGCAGAACGCGCTCGTGGATTTCTACCCAACGACGTGCTAAGCATGCCGATGCTGTTCTTTTTAGCACCCGCGCACGCATTTGTGCGAAAACGCGTTTTAAGCATGCACATGCATCTTTTGGTAGACGCGGATGAAGTTTTCTGCAAAACCACAACATGTGCATGCAAATGGTGCTTTTTGCAGAACGCGCACGTGGATTTCTACCAAACGACGTGCTAAGCATGCCGATGCTGCTCTTTTTAGCACCCGCGCACGGATTTGTGCGAAAACGCGTTTTAAGCATGCCCATGCATCTTTTGGTAGACGCGGATGAAGTTTTCTGCAAAACCACAAGATGTGCATGCAAATGGTGCTTTTGGCAGAACGCGCATGTGGATTTCTACCAAACGACGTGCTAAGCATGCCGATGCTGCTCTTTTTAGCACCCGCGCACGCATTTGTGCGAAAACGCGTTTTAAGCATGCACATGCATCTTTTGGTAGACGCGGATGAAGTTTTCTGCAAAACCACAAGATGTGCATGCAAATGGTGCTTTTTGCAGAACGCGCTCGTGGATTTCTACCAAACGACGTGCTAAGCATGCCGATGCTGCTCTTTTTAGCACCCGCGCACGCATTTGTGCGAAAACGCGTTTTAAGCATGCACATGCATCTTTTGGTAGACGCGGATGAAGTTTTCTGCAAAACCACAAGATGTGCATGCAAATGGTGCTTTTTGCAGAACGCGCTCGTGGATTTCTACCCAACGATGTGCTAAGCTTGCCGATGCTGCTCTTTTTAGCACCCGCGCACGGATTTGTGCGAAAACGCGTTTTAAGCATGCACATGCATCTTTTGGTAGACGCGGATGAAGTTTTCTGCAAAACCACAAGATGTGCATGCAAATGGTGCTTTTGGCAGAACGCGCACGTGGATTTCTACCAAACGACGTGCTAAGCACGCCGATGCTGCTCTTTTTAGCACACGCGCACGCATTTGTGCGAAAACGCGTTTTAAGCATGCACATGCATCTTTTGGTAGACGCGGATGAAGTTTTCTGCAAAACCACAAGATGTGCATGCAAATGGTGCTTTTTGCAGAATGCGCACGTGGATTTCTACCAAACGACGTGCTAAGCATGCCGATGCTGCTCTTTTTAGCACCCGCGCACGCATTTGTGCGAAAACGCGTTTTAAGCATGCACATGCATCTTTTGGTAGACGCGGATGAAGTTTTCTGCAAAACCACAAGATGTGCATGCAAATGGTGCTTTTTGCAGAACGCGCTCGTGGATTTCTACCAAACGACGTGCTAAGCATGCCGATGCTGCTCTTTTTAGCACCCGCGCACGCATTTGTGCGAAAACGCGTTTTAAGCATGCACATGCATCTTTTGGTAGACGCGGATGAAGTTTTCTGCAAAACCACAAGATGTGCATGCAAATGGTGCTTTTTGCAGAACGCGCACGTGGATTTCTACCAAACGACGTGCTAAGCATGCCGATGCTGCTCTTTTTAGCACCCGCGCACGGATTTGTGCGAAAACGCGTTTTAAGCATGCACATGCATCTTTTGGTAGACGCGGATGAAGTTTTCTGCAAAACCACAAGATGTGCATGCAAATGGTGCTTTTGGCAGAACGCGCACGTGGATTTCTACCAAACGATGTGCTAAGCTTGCCGATGCTGCTCTTTTTAGCACCCGCGCACGGATTTGTGCAAAAACGCGTTTTAAGCATGCACATGCATCTTTTGGTAGACGCGGATGAAGTTTTCTGCAAAACCACAAGATGTGCATGCAAATGGTGCTTTTGGCAGAACGCGCACGTGGATTTCTACCAAACGACGTGCTAAGCATGCCGATGCTGCTCTTTTTAGCACACGCGCACGCATTTGTGCGAAAACGCGTTTTAAGCATGCCCATGCATCTTTTGGTAGACGCGGATGAAGTTTTCTGCAAAACCACAAGATGTGCATGCAAATGGTGCTTTTTCCAGAACGCGCACGTGGATTTCTACCAAACGACGTGCTAAGCATGCCGATGCTGCTCTTTTTAGCACCCGCGCACGCATTTGTGCGAAAACGCGTTTTAAGCATGCACATGCATCTTTTGGTAGACGCGGATGAAGTTTGCTGCAAAACCACAAGATGTGCATGCAAATGGTGCTTTTTGCAGAACGCGCTCGTGGACTTCTACCAAACGACGTGCTAAGCATGCCGATGCTGCTCTTTTTAGCACCCGCGCACGCATTTGTGCGAAAACGCGTTTTAAGCATGCACAGGCATCTTTTGGTAGACGCGGATGAAGTTTTCTGCAAAACCACAAGATGTGCATGTAAATGATGCTTTTTGCAGAACGCGCACGTGGATTTCTACCAAACGACGTGCTAAGCATGCCGATGCTGCTCTTTTTAGCACCCGCGCACGCATTTGTGCGAAAACGCGTTTTAAGCATGCACATGCATCTTTTGGTAGACGCGGATGAAGTTTTCTGCAAAACCACAAGATGTGCATGCAAATGGTGGTTTTGGCAGAACGCGCACGTGGATTTCTACCAAACGACGTGCTAAGCATGCCGATGCTGCTCTTTTTAGCACCCGCGCACGCATTTGTGCGATAACGCGTTTTAAGCATGCACATGCATCTTTTGGTGACGCGGATGAAGTTTTCTGCAAAACCACAAGATGTGCATGCAAATGGTGCTTTTTTCAGAACGCGCACGTGGATTTCTACCAAACAACGTGCTAAGCATGCCGATGCTGCTCTTTTTAGCACCCGCGCACGCATTTGTGCGAAAACGCGTTTTAAGCATGCACATGCATCTTTTGGTAGACGCGGATGAAGTTTTCTGCAAAACCACAAGATATGCATGCAAATGGTGCTTTTGCAGAACGCGCACGTGGATTTCTACCAAACGACGTGCTAAGCATGCCGATGCTGCTCTTTTTAGCACCCGCGCACGGATTTGTGCGAAAACGCGTTTTAAGCATGCACATGCATCTTTTGGTAGACGCGGATGAAGTTTTCTGCAAAACCACAAGATGTGCATGCAAATGGTGCTTTTGGCAGAACGCGCACGTGGATTTCTACCAAACGACGTGCTAAGCATGCCGATGCTGCTCTTTTTAGTACCCGCGCACGCATTTGTGCGAAAACGC
The DNA here is from genome assembly GCF_023375885.2 of Dermacentor andersoni. Lineage (NCBI taxonomy): Eukaryota > Metazoa > Arthropoda > Arachnida > Ixodida > Ixodidae > Dermacentor > Dermacentor andersoni. The sequence continues at coordinate 10,279 of NW_027315212.1, read as the reverse complement.
GTTTTAAGCATGCACATGCATCTTTTGGTAGACGCGGATGAAGTTTTCTGCAAAACCACAAGATGTGCATGCAAATGGTGCTTTTTGCAGAACGCGCTCGTGGATTTCTACCCAACGACGTGCTAAGCATGCCGATGCTGCTCTTTTTAGCACCCGCGCACGGATTTGTGCGAAAACGCGTTTTAAGCATGCACATGCATCTTTTGGTAGACGCGGATGAAGTTTTCTGCAAAACCACAAGATGTGCATGCAAATGGTGCTTTTGGCAGAACGCGCACGTGGATTTCTACCAAACGATGTGCTAAGCTTGCCGATGCTGCTCTTTTTAGCACCCGCGCACGGATTTGTGCGAAAACGCGTTTTAAGCATGCACATACATCTTTTGGTAGACGCGGATGAAGTTTTCTGCAAAACCACAAGATGTGCATGCAAATGGTGCTTTTGGCAGAACGCGCACGTGGATTTCTACCAAACGACGTGCTAAGCATGCCGATGCTGCTCTTTTTAGCACCCGCGCACGCATTTGTGCGAAAACGCGTTTTAAGCATGCACATGCATCTTTTGGTAGACGCGGATGAAGTTTTCTGCAAAACCACAACATGTGCATGCAAATGGTGCTTTTTGCAGAACGCGCACGTGGATTTCTACCAAACGACGTGCTAAGCATGCCGATGCTGCCCTTTTTAGCACCCGCGCACGGATTTGTGCGAAAACGCGTTTTAAGCATGCACATGCATCTTTTGGTAGACGCGGATGAAGTTTTCTGCAAAACCACAAGATGTGCATGCAAATGGTGCTTTTGGCAGAACGCGCACGTGGATTTCTACCAAACGACGTGCTAAGCATGCCGATGCTGCTCTTTTTAGCACCCGCGCACGCATTTGTGCGAAAACGCGTTTTAAGCATGCACATGCATCTTTTGGTATACGCGGATGAAGTTTTCTGCAAAACCACAATATGTGCATGCAAATGGTGCTTTTTGCAGAACGCGCTCGTGGATTTCTACCAAACGACGTGCTAAGCATGCCGATGCTGCTCTTTTTAGCACCCGCGCACGCATTTGTTCGAAAACGCGTTTTAAGCATGCACATGCATCTTTTGGTAGACGCGGATGAAGTTTTCTGCAAAACCACAAGATGTGCATGTAAATGGTGCTTTTTGCAGAACGCGCACGTGGATTTCTACCAAACGACGTGCTAAGCATGCCGATGCTGCTCTTTTTAGCACCCGCGCACGGATTTGTGCGAAAACGCGTTTTAAGCATGCACATGCATCTTTTGGTAGACGCGGATGAAGTTTTCTGCAAAACCACAAGATGTGCATGCAAATGGTGCTTTTGGCAGAACGCGCACGTGGATTTCTACCAAACGACGTGCTAAGCATGCCGATGCTGCTCTTTTTAGCACCCGCGCACGCATTTGTGCGAAAACGCGTTTTAAGCATGCACATGCATCTTTTGGTAGACGCGGATGAAGTTTTCTGCAAAACCACAAGATGTGCATGCAAATGGTGCTTTTTGCAGAACGCGCACGTGGATTTCTACCAAACGACGTGCTAAGTATGCCGATGCTGCTCTTTTTAGCACCCGCGCACGGATTTGTGCGAAAACGCGTTTTAAGCATGCACATGCATCTTTTGGTAGACGCGGATGAAGTTTTCTGCAAAACCACAAGATGTGCATGCAAATGGTGCTTTTTGCAGAACGCGCTCGTGGATTTCTACCCAACGACGTGCTAAGCATGCCGATGCTGTTCTTTTTAGCACCCGCGCACGCATTTGTGCGAAAACGCGTTTTAAGCATGCACATGCATCTTTTGGTAGACGCGGATGAAGTTTTCTGCAAAACCACAACATGTGCATGCAAATGGTGCTTTTTGCAGAACGCGCACGTGGATTTCTACCAAACGACGTGCTAAGCATGCCGATGCTGCTCTTTTTAGCACCCGCGCACGGATTTGTGCGAAAACGCGTTTTAAGCATGCCCATGCATCTTTTGGTAGACGCGGATGAAGTTTTCTGCAAAACCACAAGATGTGCATGCAAATGGTGCTTTTGGCAGAACGCGCACGTGGATTTCTACCAAACGACGTGCTAAGCATGCCGATGCTGCTCTTTTTAGCACCCGCGCACGCATTTGTGCGAAAACGCGTTTTAAGCATGCACAGGCATCTTTTGGTAGACGCGGATGAAGTTTTCTGCAAAACCACAAGATGTGCATGTAAATGATGCTTTTTGCAGAACGCGCACGTGGATTTCTACCAAACGACGTGCTAAGCATGCCGATGCTGCTCTTTTTAGCACCCGCGCACGCATTTGTGCGAAAACGCGTTTTAAGCATGCACATGCATCTTTTGGTAGACGCGGATGAAGTTTTCTGCAAAACCACAAGATGTGCATGCAAATGGTGGTTTTGGCAGAACGCGCACGTGGATTTCTACCAAACGACGTGCTAAGCATGCCGATGCTGCTCTTTTTAGCACCCGCGCACGCATTTGTGCGATAACGCGTTTTAAGCATGCACATGCATCTTTTGGTAGACGCGGATGAAGTTTTCTGCAAAACCACAAGATGTGCATGCAAATGGTGCTTTTTGCAGAACGCGCACGTGGATTTCTACCAAACGACGTGCTAAGCATGCCGATGCTGCTCTTTTTAGCACCCGCGCACGCATTTGTGCGAAAACGCGTTTTAAGCATGCACATGCATCTTTTGGTAGACGCGGATGAAGTTTTCTGCAAAACCACAAGATGTGCATGCAAATGGTGCTTTTTGCAGAACGCGCTCGTGGATTTCTACCAAACGACGTGCTAAGCATGCCGATGCTGCTCTTTTTAGCACCCGCGCACGCATTTGTGCGAAAACGCGTTTTAAGCATGCACATGCATCTTTTGGTAGACGCGGATGAAGTTTTCTGCAAAACCACAAGATGTGCATGCAAATGGTGCTTTTTGCAGAACGCGCACGTGGATTTCTACCAAACGACGTGCTAAGCTTGCCGATGCTGCTCTTTTTAGCACCCGCGCACGGATTTGTGCGAAAACGCGTTTTAAGCATGCACATGCATCTTTTGGTAGACGCGGATGAAGTTTTCTGCAAAACCACAAGATGTGCATGCAAATGGTGCTTTTGGCAGAACGCGCACGTGGATTTCTACCAAACGACGTGCTAAGCACGCCGATGCTGCTCTTTTTAGCACACGCGCACGCATTTGTGCGAAAACGCGTTTTAAGCATGCACATGCATCTTTTGGTAGACGCGGATGAAGTTTTCTGCAAAACCACAAGATGTGCATGCAAATGGTGCTTTTTGCAGAACGCGCACGTGGATTTCTACCAAACGACGTGCTAAGCATGCCGATGCTGCTCTTTTTAGCACCCGCGCACGCATTTGTGCGAAAACGCGTTTTAAGCATGCACATGCATCTTTTGGTAGACGCGGATGAAGTTTTCTGCAAAACCACAAGATGTGCATGCAAATGGTGCTTTTTGCAGAACGCGCTCGTGGATTTCTACCAAACGACGTGCTAAGCATGCCGATGCTGCTCTTTTTAGCACCCGCGCACGCATTTGTGCGAAAACGCGTTTTAAGCATGCACATGCATCTTTTGGTAGACGCGGATGAAGTTTTCTGCAAAACCACAAGATGTGCATGCAAATGGTGCTTTTTGCAGAACGCGCACGTGGATTTCTACCAAACGACGTGCTAAGCATGCCGATGCTGCTCTTTTTAGCACCCGCGCACGGATTTGTGCGAAAACGCGTTTTAAGCATGCACATGCATCTTTTGGTAGACGCGGATGAAGTTTTCTGCAAAACCACAAGATGTGCATGCAAATGGTGCTTTTGGCAGAACGCGCACGTGGATTTCTACCAAACGATGTGCTAAGCTTGCCGATGCTGCTCTTTTTAGCACCCGCGCACGGATTTGTGCAAAAACGCGTTTTAAGCATGCACATGCATCTTTTGGTAGACGCGGATGAAGTTTTCTGCAAAACCACAAGATGTGCATGCAAATGGTGCTTTTGGCAGAACGCGCACGTGGATTTCTACCAAACGACGTGCTAAGCATGCCGATGCTGCTCTTTTTAGCACACGCGCACGCATTTGTGCGAAAACGCGTTTTAAGCATGCCCATGCATCTTTTGGTAGACGCGGATGAAGTTTTCTGCAAAACCACAAGATGTGCATGCAAATGGTGCTTTTTCCAGAACGCGCACGTGGATTTCTACCAAACGACGTGCTAAGCATGCCGATGCTGCTCTTTTTAGCACCCGCGCACGCATTTGTGCGAAAACGCGTTTTAAGCATGCACATGCATCTTTTGGTAGACGCGGATGAAGTTTGCTGCAAAACCACAAGATGTGCATGCAAATGGTGCTTTTTGCAGAACGCGCTCGTGGACTTCTACCAAACGACGTGCTAAGCATGCCGATGCTGCTCTTTTTAGCACCCGCGCACGCATTTGTGCGAAAACGCGTTTTAAGCATGCACAGGCATCTTTTGGTAGACGCGGATGAAGTTTTCTGCAAAACCACAAGATGTGCATGTAAATGATGCTTTTTGCAGAACGCGCACGTGGATTTCTACCAAACGACGTGCTAAGCATGCCGATGCTGCTCTTTTTAGCACCCGCGCACGCATTTGTGCGAAAACGCGTTTTAAGCATGCACATGCATCTTTTGGTAGACGCGGATGAAGTTTTCTGCAAAACCACAAGATGTGCATGCAAATGGTGGTTTTGGCAGAACGCGCACGTGGATTTCTACCAAACGACGTGCTAAGCATGCCGATGCTGCTCTTTTTAGCACCCGCGCACGCATTTGTGCGATAACGCGTTTTAAGCATGCACATGCATCTTTTGGTGACGCGGATGAAGTTTTCTGCAAAACCACAAGATGTGCATGCAAATGGTGCTTTTTTCAGAACGCGCACGTGGATTTCTACCAAACAACGTGCTAAGCATGCCGATGCTGCTCTTTTTAGCACCCGCGCACGCATTTGTGCGAAAACGCGTTTTAAGCATGCACATGCATCTTTTGGTAGACGCGGATGAAGTTTTCTGCAAAACCACAAGATGTGCATGCAAATGGTGCTTTTGCAGAACGCGCACGTGGATTTCTACCAAACGACGTGCTAAGCATGCCGATGCTGCTCTTTTTAGCACCCGCGCACGGATTTGTGCGAAAACGCGTTTTAAGCATGCACATGCATCTTTTGGTAGACGCGGATGAAGTTTTCTGCAAAACCACAAGATGTGCATGCAAATGGTGCTTTTGGCAGAACGCGCACGTGGATTTCTACCAAACGACGTGCTAAGCATGCCGATGCTGCTCTTTTTAGCACCCGCGCACGCATTTGTGCGAAAACGCGTTTTAAGCATGCACATGCATCTTTTGGTAGACGCGGATGAAGTTTTCTGCAAAACCACAACATGTGCATGCAAATGGTGCTTTTTGCAGAACGCGCACGTGGATTTCTACCAAACGACGTGCTAAGCATGCCGATGCTGCCCTTTTTAGCACCCGCGCACGGATTTGTGCGAAAACGCGTTTTAAGCATGCACATGCATCTTTTGGTAGACGCGGATGAAGTTTTCTGCAAAACCACAAGATGTGCATGCAAATGGTGCTTTTGGCAGAACGCGCACGTGGATTTCTACCAAACGACGTGCTAAGCATGCCGATGCTGCTCTTTTTAGCACCCGCGCACGCATTTGTGCGAAAACGCGTTTTAAGCATGCACATGCATCTTTTGGTATACGCGGATGAAGTTTTCTGCAAAACCACAATATGTGCATGCAAATGGTGCTTTTTGCAGAACGCGCTCGTGGATTTCTACCAAACGACGTGCTAAGCATGCCGATGCTGCTCTTTTTAGCACCCGCGCACGCATTTGTGCGAAAACGCGTTTTAAGCATGCACATGCATCTTTTGGTAGACGCGGATGAAGTTTTCTGCAAAACCACAAGATGTGCATGTAAATGGTGCTTTTTGCAGAACGCGCACGTGGATTTCTACCAAACGACGTGCTAAGCATGCCGATGCTGCTCTTTTTAGCACCCGCGCACGGATTTGTGCGAAAACGCGTTTTAAGCATGCACATGCATCTTTTGGTAGACGCGGATGAAGTTTTCTGCAAAACCACAAGATGTGCATGCAAATGGTGCTTTTGGCAGAACGCGCACGTGGATTTCTACCAAACGACGTGCTAAGCATGCCGATGCTGCTCTTTTTAGCACCCGCGCACGCATTTGTGCGAAAACGCGTTTTAAGCATGCACATGCATCTTTTGGTAGACGCGGATGAAGTTTTCTGCAAAACCACAAGATGTGCATGCAAATGGTGCTTTTTGCAGAACGCACACGTGGATTTCTACCAAACGACGTGCTAAGTATGCCGATGCTGCTCTTTTTAGCACCCGCGCACGGATTTGTGCGAAAACGCGTTTTAAGCATGCACATGCATCTTTTGGTAGACGCGGATGAAGTTTTCTGCAAAACCACAAGATGTGCATGCAAATGGTGCTTTTTGCAGAACGCGCTCGTGGATTTCTACCCAACGACGTGCTAAGCATGCCGATGCTGTTCTTTTTAGCACCCGCGCACGCATTTGTGCGAAAACGCGTTTTAAGCATGCACATGCATCTTTTGGTAGACGCGGATGAAGTTTTCTGCAAAACCACAACATGTGCATGCAAATGGTGCTTTTTGCAGAACGCGCACGTGGATTTCTACCAAACGACGTGCTAAGCATGCCGATGCTGCTCTTTTTAGCACCCGCGCACGGATTTGTGCGAAAACGCGTTTTAAGCATGCCCATGCATCTTTTGGTAGACGCGGATGAAGTTTTCTGCAAAACCACAAGATGTGCATGCAAATGGTGCTTTTGGCAGAACGCGCACGTGGATTTCTACCAAACGACGTGCTAAGCATGCCGATGCTGCTCTTTTTAGCACCCGCGCACGCATTTGTGCGAAAACGCGTTTTAAGCATGCACATGCATCTTTTGGTAGACGCGGATGAAGTTTTCTGCAAAACCACAAGATGTGCATGCAAATGGTGCTTTTTGCAGAACGCGCTCGTGGATTTCTACCAAACGACGTGCTAAGCATGCCGATGCTGCTCTTTTTAGCACCCGCGCACGCATTTGTGCGAAAACGCGTTTTAAGCATGCACATGCATCTTTTGGTAGACGCGGATGAAGTTTTCTGCAAAACCACAAGATGTGCATGCAAATGGTGCTTTTTGCAGAACGCGCACGTGGATTTCTACCAAACAACGTGCTAAGCATGCCGATGCTGCTCTTTTTAGCACCCGCGCACGCATTTGTGCGAAAACGCGTTTTAAGCATGCACATGCATCTTTTGGTAGACGCGGATGAAGTTTTCTGCAAAACCACAAGATGTGCATGCAAATGGTGCTTTTGCAGAACGCGCACGTGGATTTCTACCAAACGACGTGCTAAGCATGCCGATGCTGCTCTTTTTAGTACCCGCGCACGGATTTGTGCGAAAACGCGTTTTAAGCATGCACATGCATCTTTTGGTAGACGCGGATGAAGTTTTCTGCAAAACCACAAGATGTGCATGCAAATGGTGCTTTTGGCAGAACGCGCACGTGGATTTCTACCAAACGACGTGCTAAGCATGCCGATGCTGCTCTTTTTAGTACCCGCGCACGCATTTGTGCGAAAACGCGTTTTAAGCATGCACATGCATCTTTTGGTAGACGCGGATGAAGTTTTCTGCAAAACCACAAGATGTGCATGCAAATGGTGCTTTTTGCAGAACGCGCTCGTGGATTTCTACCCAACGACGTGCTAAGCATGCCGATGCTGCTCTTTTTAGCACCCGCGCACGGATTTGTGCGAAAACGCGTTTTAAGCATGCACATGCATCTTTTGGTAGACGCGGATGAAGTTTTCTGCAAAACCACAAGATGTGCATGCAAATGGTGCTTTTGGCAGAACGCGCACGTGGATTTCTACCAAACGATGTGCTAAGCTTGCGATGCTGCTCTTTTTAGCACCCGCGCACGGATTTGTGCGAAAACGCGTTTTAAGCATGCACATGCATCTTTTGGTAGACGCGGATGAAGTTTTCTGCAAAACCACAAGATGTGCATGCAAATGGTGCTTTTGGCAGAACGCGCACGTGGATTTCTACCAAACGACGTGCTAAGCATGCCGATGCTGCTCTTTTTAGCACACGCGCACGCATTTGTGCGAAAACGCGTTTTAAGCATGCACAAGCATCTTTTGGTAGACGCGGATGAAGTTTTCTGCAAAACCACAAGATGTGCATGCAAATGGTGCTTTTTGCAGAACGCGCACGTGGATTTCTACCAAACGACGTGCTAAGCATGCCGATGCTGCTCTTTTTAGCACCCGCGCACGCATTTGTGCGAAAACGCGTTTTAAGCATGCACATGCATCTTTTGGTATACGCGGATGAAGTTTTCTGCAAAACCACAATATGTGCATGCAAATGGTGCTTTTTGCAGAACGCGCTCGTGGATTTCTACCAAACGACGTGCTAAGCATGCCGATGCTGCTCTTTTTAGCACCCGCGCACGCATTTGTGCGAAAACGCGTTTTAAGCATGCACATGCATCTTTTGGTAGACGCGGATGAAGTTTTCTGCAAAACCACAAGATGTGCATGTAAATGGTGCTTTTTGCAGAACGCGCACGTGGATTTCTACCAAACGACGTGCTAAGCATGCCGATGCTGCTCTTTTTAGCACCCGCGCACGGATTTGTGCGAAAAACGCGTTTTAAGCATGCACATGCATCTTTTGGTAGACGCGGATGAAGTTTTCTGCAAAACCACAAGATGTGCATGCAAATGGTGCTTTTGGCAGAACGCGCACGTGGATTTCTACCAAACGACGTGCTAAGCATGCCGATGCTGCTCTTTTTAGCACCCGCGCACGCATTTGTGCGAAAACGCGTTTTAAGCATGCACATGCATCTTTTGGTAGACGCGGATGAAGTTTTCTGCAAAACCACAAGATGTGCATGCAAATGGTGCTTTTTGCAGAACGCGCACGTGGATTTCTACCAAACGACGTGCTAAGTATGCCGATGCTGCTCTTTTTAGCACCCGCGCACGGATTTGTGCGAAAACGCGTTTTAAGCATGCACATGCATCTTTTGGTAGACGCGGATGAAGTTTTCTGCAAAACCACAAGATGTGCATGCAAATGGTGCTTTTTGCAGAACGCGCTCGTGGATTTCTACCCAACGACGTGCTAAGCATGCCGATGCTGTTCTTTTTAGCACCCGCGCACGCATTTGTGCGAAAACGCGTTTTAAGCATGCACATGCATCTTTTGGTAGACGCGGATGAAGTTTTCTGCAAAACCACAACATGTGCATGCAAATGGTGCTTTTTGCAGAACGCGCACGTGGATTTCTACCAAACGACGTGCTAAGCATGCCGATGCTGCTCTTTTAGCACCCGCGCACGCATTTGTGCGAAAACGCGTTTTAAGCATGCACATGCATCTTTTGGTAGACGCGGATGAAGTTTTCTGCAAAACCACAAGATGTGCATGCAAATGGTGCTTTTTGCAGAACGCGCTCGTGGATTTCTACCAAACGACGTGCTAAGCATGCCGATGCTGCTCTTTTTAGCACCCGCGCACGCATTTGTGCGAAAACGCGTTTTAAGCATGCACATGCATCTTTTGGTAGACGCGGATGAAGTTTTCTGCAAAACCACAAGATGTGCATGCAAATGGTGCTTTTGGCAGAACGCGCACGTGGATTTCTACCAAACGACGTGCTAAGCATGCCGATGCTGCTCTTTTTAGCACCCGCGCACGCATTTGTGCGAAAACGCGTTTTAAGCATGCACATGCATCTTTTGGTAGACGCGGATGAAGTTTTCTGCAAAACCACAAGATGTGCATGCAAATGGTGCTTTTGGCAGAACGCGCACGTGGATTTCTACCAAACGACGTGCTAAGCATGCCGATGCTGCTCTTTTTAGCACCCGCGCACGCATTTGTGCGAAAACGCGTTTTAAGTATGCACAACCACCAAACGGACAGGTCCAGTCGTCATTCAATTCAGCCATCTCCACCAACCACCAAGCAGTGCCACTTTGTGCTTCCAGTGAAAGGCTTGCCAAAGGGACCATCGGGGTCTGGTGAGCTTAATTGTTTGCCTTTTGTCACTCTGCTTGCCTTTTGCCTTGCTTGCCTTTTGCCATTCACAGTGAACTAATGAAATGCAAGAAAATAGACATTTCGTATCAATTTCAGTCAAACATTTAGAG
>NW_027315211.1:45000-53367 GCF_023375885.2 Dermacentor andersoni | reverse complement strand
ACACACGCGAGACAGATTCTCTTCCAGCGCTCGCGTAGTCGTGGGCACGATTGTCGACGTCGGAACGGTGCGCGGACTACGCCACGAGCACGCGCAAGCCGAAAATCGCACTACGGTACAATGTCGGCCGGGGCCGTACGGCCCCTTACAGTAGCAGCGATAAGTGCCCAGACCTCCATGGGGCCGTACTCGTGCGACGCGGCCGCGTACTGCGCCGAGCCGAGCGCCAATATTTGGCTTTTGCAGGGCGGATTCGAGCTCTGGCGATCGCCGCGGTACCGCCGCTCACCGATTCAAGGCACGCTAGCGCGGCCCCTTCGCCATTTCCGAGCACGCGTGCGAACAGTGCGGGCGGCGTGCTCGACGCCCCGGCTGACGTCGTTTCGGACTTTGTCTCTTCGCGTGCTCGCGGCAACGCCGCGGCCAACGACGACGTCTGCGCGGTTCTTTGCCGGTTCCCGGCGTGCTATAGTGCAGCCCTCTGCAGGGTGACACCGGCTCCGTCGTGGCCGTGCGGCGGCTTGTACGCAAAAGTTGCGTCAAAGGCGTCGCGCTCGCGCCGCCCCGGCACACGCGGTTTCGGACTTTGTCTCTTCCAGCGCTCGCAACCATGTCGGGGCCGACGCCGACGACTGCGTGGTGTTTCAACGATTGCCGGCGTGACACAATGCAGCTGCGTGCGGGATGCCAGCGATTCCGTCGTGTCCGTGCGGCGGCTTGTACGCAAAAGTTGCGTCAAAGGCGTCGCGCTCGCGCCGCCCCGGCACACGCGGTTTCGGACTTTGTCTCTTCCAGCGCTCGCGTAGTCGTGGGCACGATTGTCGACGTCGGAACGGTGCGCGGACTACGCCACGAGCACGCGCAAGCCGAAAATCGCACTACGGTACAATGTCGGCCGGGGCCGTACGGCCCCTTACAGTAGCAGCGATAAGTGCCCAGACCTCCATGGGGCCGTACTCGTGCGACGCGGCGGCGTACTGCGCCGAGCCGAGCGCCAATATTTGGCTTTTGCAGGGCGGATTCGAGCTCTGGCGATCGCCGCGGTACCGCCGCTCACCGATTCAAGGCACGCTAGCGCGGCCCCTTCGCCATTTCCGAGCACGCGTGCGAACAGTGCGGGCGGCGTGCTCGACGCCCCGGCTGACGTCGTTTCGGACTTTGTCTCTTCGCGTGCTCGCGGCAACGCCGCGGCCAACGACGACGTCTGCGCGGTTCTTTGCCGGTTCCCGGCGTGCTATAGTGCAGCCCTCTGCAGGGTGACACCGGCTCCGTCGTGGCCGTGCGGCGGCTTGTACGCAAAAGTTGCGTCAAAGGCGTCGCGCTCGCGCCGCCCCGGCACACGCGGTTTCGGACTTTGTCTCTTCCAGCGCTCGCGTAGTCGTGGGCACGATTGTCGACTTCGGAACGGTGCGCGGACACCGCCACGAGCACGCGCAAGACGAAAATCGCACTACGGTACAATGTCGGCCGGGGCCGTACGGCCCCTTACAGTAGCAGCGATAAGTGCCCAGACCTCCATGGGGCCGTACTCGTGCGACGCGGCGGCGTACTGCGCCGAGCCGAGCGCCTATATTTGGCTTTTGCAGGGCGGATTCGAGCTCTGGCGATTGCCGCGGTACCGCCGCTCACCGATTCAAGGCACGCTAGCGCGGCCCCTTCGCCATTTCCGAGCACGCGTGCGAACAGTGCGGGCGGCGTGCTCGACGCCCCGGCTGACGTCGTTTCGGACTTTGTCTCTTCGCGTGCTCGCGGCAACGCCGCGGCCAACGACGACGTCTGCGCGGTTCTTTGCCGGTTCCCGGCGTGCTATAGTGCAGCCCTCTGCAGGGTGACACCGGCTCCGTCGTGTCCGTGCGGCGGCTTGTACGCAAAAGTTGCGTCAAAGGCGTCGCGCTCGCGCCGCCCCGGCACACGCGGTTTCGGACTTTGTCTCTTCCAGCGCTCGCAACCATGTCGGGGCCGACGCCGACGACTGCGTGGTGTTTCAACGATTGCCGGCGTGACACAATGCAGCTGCGTGCGGGATGCCAGCGATTCCGTCGTGGCGGTGCGGCGGCTTGTACGCAAAAGTTGCGTCAAAGGCGTCGCGCTCGCACCGCCCCGGCACACGTGGTTTCGGACTTTGTCTCTTCGAGCGCTCGCAGCGATGTCGAGGCGATCGCTTACGTCTGCACGGTTTCCGGTGTGCTACAATGCAGCAGTCTGCCGCACTACACCTCTTGGTTGCCGAGGCCAGCACGGCAATTTACTGAAGCGAGCGCATTGCGCCCAGGCGGCAGCGGACTTTGTGCTTTCGGGAGTGCTCTTGCTGTAAAATTTGAACGGCTGCAGCTGCGCGAAGCAAGTGTACCTATTTTCACTCTCTCTCTGTCTGCCTTTGAGGCGACTGTAATTTCACTTTAAACGCAACTGGAGGCGGGAGCAACCTGATGAGAGTAGGTGGACTTCGGTACATGTTGTAATTTAGAAATTGCTTTCAAGCTTTGAGGACATACACCTTCGCGCCATCTGCTTTCCCCGTCTCTTTGGCACTTTATAGTATGTGCTGCATGCTCTGCATTCCAAAGAAACACGCCTGTGTCTCTCCCTCTCTCACGTTCTTCTTCTTTTTGTAGCTGCTGTTGTAGAAGATGCTATGCTCTTTAATCGCTGTAACATAGAGTGCTTGCACAAGCCAACAACTGTTGCGCGTTTTTTTTTTTTTTTTTTCTCTTCCCAAGACGTTTCTGCCATTATTCACTAACTCTCGTTCTTAGTATGCAATGGAGCGTTAGCTCGCGCCATCTACCTTTCTTTCTGTATTGCAAAGTCCGCAGGTTTTCCTAGTTCCGTACACAGATGGCGCTAATGCGTTTTGGCGCCAGGTTCGAACGACCTCGCTGTACTCGTGTTTCCCATTTGAATGTTTCAAAGGGGTTTGCGACAGGGGGTGGTTCTTGTGCAAGGCTGAGCTTTCCAGCTGCGTTTAAGCTATGCTAGCATGTGTGCGTATATATATATATATATATATATAAATACACAAACACACACACACACACACACACACACACATGCATATATACATACACACACACGGTAATGGTAAAGATGATGAGGTAGCACTTTTTTTTTTTTTTTTACAATGCCTGTGTTTCAGATGGCGATCTTTCTCCCCTCTATGTTTCCGGTGGGAAGGAGTGTGCAGCGTTTTCTATATTTATTTTGTCATTCACTTCTATGTTGCTCGTCTTCGTACATGGGGCATGCTACCTAATTCTACCGGTCGAATCGACACGTTGCGATCCGTCCCGGCCTGTGCCGTATCAAAATTTTCAGTGGGCCTTGCGGTAAATAAAAAGAAATGAAGGAAATGCGCGTAGTATATTACAATTGCACACGGGCTTGAAACGAAGCCCTCAAGGAAGGTCACCTTGAGCGGTCGCATTCAGACGGAAGTAAGCATTCCCCTGGCGCGTTTTTTTCCGCTCGCCTGTTCCGTTTTCTACGAGGTTGCCTTGGTTGGTTTCGCGTTACAAGCAAGCTTGCACTCGGGTCTCGTTTCTACGCGACAGCGTTTCGTTAACAGCGAAAGACTGAGGCGTTGCGAGTTCATCCGTGAGATAGGGAGCGTTGAGTCTGTACACAGGCTGAATTTTATAATATTGCCCACGCTGTTGCTGAGGTTACCCATGTCGGCAGGGCGCCCACAAGGCAGTAGTACAATGAAGTGAAGTGAAGGACATCGCTTCTCGGCCTTTTGGCTAAGATCAAAGTGTAGTATCTGTTCTTATCAGCTTAATATCTGATACGGGTTCTATATGGACCCACGATATTAAACCTATTTTTGGAAGTTGGCGGAGTGCTTGAAGCCTGCTTCACCTCCGCCGCAGGTCGGCCCGGTATTGCACTACCTCCGGGATCGGCCCCGCTCACTTAGGTGAGACTTCATTCAATCAAAATGAAGAGCACAAGCTCAACGCGAGCAGTGACTTGACACGCACCATTCCTATACTACACGCAACGATGCCGGTTCGCGGACCACGAGAGTAATTAAACTGCCACTCCATCTGTGTGTAGCGTCGCACTTGTTGCGTCGCAAATGGGACAGCCGCTCCAGCAAATTTCTAGTTATGGGCTTCGAGAAAAATTAATGAAAGCAAAAGAAAGAACCAGAATTCCTATTTGTCCGATGTCTCTGAATGATTGTCTCCTGTAAAGAGCCACTTGGGGGGATGGGGGGTAGGATTAGCCGTGGGGTTCGCAATCAATATGAATCCCACTCAAAGCCAACACTGGATTTTGGAGTTCACTATCGCTTGGATCCGTAAACCACCGCGGCCACGCAAGCTCGCCCTGCCGCCGAAATCCGCTGCCCAAGTGGAAGAAAGATTCCCTATGAAAGAAAAATAGAGTGCCCGATTTCTGGCAACTACTGTGCAGCCTTTGTGTACACATTTTCGCAGCAGTGGGACCGAGCGCCTCGAAAACAAACTTGTCGTATGCCCAAATGTGGCGAAATATATTCAAGGGTTAAAAGGTGCCTCATCTTTCTAACCTGTATGTTACGAAGACCTGTTGCTACCTTTTCATCATGAACATCATCATCATCATCATCCTGGCTACGCCCACTGCAGGGCAAAGGCATCTGCCATGATCCTCCAAGTACCCCGGTCAGGTGCCGATTGTCGCCATGTAGTCCCTAATCTAATCTGCCCTCCTAACTTTCTGCCACCCCCTGCTACGCTTCCCTCCTCTTGGAATTCAGTCTGTAACCCTTAATGGCCACCGGTTATCTTCCCCCCAGATTGCATGCCCTGCGCATGCCCATTTGTTTTTCCTGGTTTAAACTTTGGTGTCATTAACGAGCGTTTCTTCTCGCACACCCCAATCTGCTCTATTCCGATCCCCCCGTGACGCCACACCCATCATCCTTCTTTCCAGAGCCCGTTGCGTCGCCCTCAGTTACCCTTCGGTAATCCTCAAAGCTTTTTGTTGGGGCACTCGTGGCATCTTTCTCGTTTAATGAAGTCAAATTTTTTTCAGTTTTGGGGGAAAACTCAATGAGCTAGGCGCGATTGTGTCCCTGGCGCCGCTCTCAACAAGATGGCGGCGCCCATGCTTTTTGCCTGCAGGTTCGGCCCTACGCAGAACACGCCTGCCGGGCAGTGTAGCCACGTTGAAGGGGCAAAGCGTAGTGCAGTGAAGCGCTTGCTCGGGCGAAAAACGCAAATATGAGCCAAACAGGAATTTCCATTATTGGAAATTCCAGTTCAGTTTGCGCATTGCGTTCGCCTAAGGTAAAGAACACAAATGCGAGTGCCACAGCAGTCAAGTCAAAGCTTAGGATTGCGTATCATTTTTTTTTTTTTTTTTCTTTTCGTGCCTTTTACTCCTGGCCTGCGTGGCCCTAGCGCGCATGCACACGAAAGTAATGAAATGCTGAAAACACGAAATAATGCGGTGCGGCTGTATCATATCTATTTTGTGCGCTTTGTTCTTTGTGGACTACAGCGGTGTGCGTCATGAGAAAGTTTCGGTGCCCTTCTTGGGTGACCAGTGAAGCTATATTTAAAACCACATTGATTTGTACGGTTATTGCTACAAACTGCGTGTGGGTGTTTTTCTTTTTCGCTGCCAACGATGGGTTATCGCAACCGCGATCGGTTCTGCTGCTACGCTAGACGCGTGCTTGCCAACGGTTGGCTCTATACGCGACCCGCGACGCGTGGTCGGCACATTCAAGCAGTCAATTGCAAACCGTTCCAAGAAAAAGGATGTACTCCACTTGCCACCTAGTTCGACGATTGTACTTTCTGACCCTCGAGGAAGCGCCGCCTTCCCACGTTTTCTATAATACGATAAGATTCAGAGCGACCGCGACCACTTGTCTTTGTCAATATCTCGGAAACGCTTTCTTTGTTTTCTTTTTTTTTTTTTAAATCCAGATACTCAGACGCGCCCGTGTTCACGCGCACTTGTTCTCTCCGATAAGCAGGGAAGCTCGGTTGGGGTGGTGTCGGGCCTTGCGCATGCGCTGCTGAGCTCGTCGCTTCGCCGGCCGGTCGATGCTGGCGCGGTACTGGTAATGAACTTCGACGTGCATGGTGAAACGTCACTTTGTATTGCCACTGTAGACTAGCAATGCAATGTGTTTGCGAGCGATTGGATAAATGAGAAAGCGTGCACTGTCTACAGTTCATGCCCCTCTAGAGTAGTGGAAATGTTGCTCCAAGTGTTAGGTTTGTAATTTGCGCCTACGAACATGAACTAAACAAAGAAAATGGTCTGCAGCCGCCTTCGCTTCATAAAATTCCCGTACGAAGAAATTTCCGTGCGCGAATGAGAGAGCAAAAGAGAGAAACCATGTTAAGAAGAATGGCTGCCTTTTACGTGATCTCGCGCATGAAACCAGACGATAGATTAATTTTAGCCGTTCATTTTGATTTGCCGAATGTAAACCGGAACACTTTCTCCACGCGGTCTTCAGATTTGAATGGCAATCAATCACATCCTTTCTTTTTTTTTTTTTTTTCTGTTTCTTTCTATCTGGAACCGAAAGAATTCAGAACGCCATTTCAATCTTAGATTCGATTAGATATCGCGACTGGTATGCTGAAATATCACGCCTTATCTGGTGTTAACCTTCTTGATCACGGCAATAAAAAATCGCCAGTTCCCGAACTTTAATCGCGCCGAAGATGAACCGATATGCTGGATTCTTATTGTCATGATTTTATAGAAAGCGCTGGTTCTATGGCTAGCTTTGAGGAAAAGAAAAACATCGTTCAGGAATGTATAACTCTAAACAACTAAAAAAAAAAATCTGCCGGCAATTGGTACTACAACGAGAGTACTGAGAATACTGGAAAAGATGAAATCCAATCATGCTGAACTGAACTGAGATTATTTCATCAAGACATGCCCCGAAAAACGTGGCCACTTTCAATGATAATTTCAAATGTGATTTCTTTCTTTTTTTTTTTTCTTTTTTATCTGTCTCGCGTGTGTTATCTTTCCAATGGCGGATGTGAAAATTTCAGAGCACGTCATTTTCGAAATCCCAAGGCCCCGGACGCATTCTCTCTTCTTTAAGTATTTTGGTGGTGCACACGGAGGAAAATTTCGCGCACGTAATTTATAAACTAGTAGTTGATTTTCTAGAAGAACACAAAGTGCTGACAAACGGCCAACCAGGACACAATTAAATTGGTATTACGCACGGTTTCGAAGCCGCGGTAACAAAAGGGTAACAAAGGGACGTTCATTTCGTGGTGTCGATTTCACGTCTCTCACAATAAAAAAAAAAAAAATAATAATAATAAAAACTACTGCATAAAATAGGTTTTCCCAAACTGGATGGTTTCGATCAGCTTTTGAACAGCCCTTCCTTAAATTGAGTTGGCGTTGATTGAGCAGGTGCGGGCCTCTGCTGTTTTGGATTTTTGTAAATGGCATCAGTACTGGACAGTCCGTTCACTTGAGGATCAAAGGAGAAACCCCCCAAAAAAATATCATATCGTGGTGAGAGACGTGGCAGATGAGTACAATTATCGGCAGAAAAAAAAAAAGGAAAACCGCCTCGTACTCAGAAGCCGCTCCTCTCACGTGTGAAGCTTCAAACAAATTGTTTTTCTTGAGACGCTCTATAAAGTTATACACAGCTCCTTAAATGCAGCACCCGCACACAAAGCCAAACGTTCCAAGCTGGAAAGAAAGCATGAAATTCGCGGTGCCCGTTTCCTGTGAAACAACGGGCAACAATACGCCAAGTCCGCTACCACGTCAGCCGGGGCGGCCACACCCCGCCCGCGCTTAAGCCACATATGGCGACTGAAAATGCTCGCCGCTCAAGCTGCGCGCGGCAAAGTCCGCAACCACGTCAGCCGGGGCGGCCACGGAGAGCGCCGAACGCCCGCGCTTAAGCCTGAAAATGCTCGGCGCTTACGCCAGGTAGCGAGAAAAAATGCTCGGCGCTTAAGCCACGCGGGGACTAAAAACTGAAGCCACGGGATTGTTGCTGAAATTGTATGCATTCCGGTGGAGGTCTGTCGGCGCCGGCGCGCGGCAAAGTCCGCAACCACGTCAGCCGGGGCGGCCACGGAGAGCGCCGAACGCCCGCGCTTAAGGCTGAAAATGCTCGGCGCTTAAGCCAGGTAGCGCGAAAAAATGCTCGGCGCTTAAGCCAGGTAGCGAGTAAAAATGCTCGGCGCTTAAGCCACGCGGGGACTACAACTGAAGCCACGGGATTGTTGTTGCTGAAATTGTATGCAGTCCGGTAGAAGTCTGTCGCGCGCCTGCGCGCGGCAAAGTCCGCAACCACGTCAGCCGGGGCGGCGAAAAAAAAAAAAAAAAAAAAAAGCAGCCCCCCTGTACCAGTGTGCGCGAGGC
>NW_027315211.1:27500-40000 GCF_023375885.2 Dermacentor andersoni | reverse complement strand
CCGCTTCAGCGGGCACCGCAGGGGCGACTAAAACCTGGCGGGAGGCATCGTCTCGTGTAGCGTCGCCCCTGCCCCAACTGGAGTGGCCCAGTCTTTAGGGGACAGAGACTGCGAAGCACTTGGACCGACGGCGGACTACGACGGAACGCTTCAGCTCCGCCAACGGGGCACCCACGCTCTCGAAGGAGACATTTTCCGTTTCGCGGCAATTCTCCGCCGTGCCGTGACTCTTCTCGCTCGCAGACGGCGCTGTCGCGTCGAACCGCTTTCGGGGGCCACCCTTCTCCTCCCCGCTCCTCGCAAGAATCTGCCGATTCCCATTCCTGCGACGAAGCCCGGAAGGGCGCCCACACAGCTGCGGTGACGTGAACGAGCGACCAGCTCTGGAGCTCGACGTACTTCGAAGGCAAACAGCGCAAATTGCGATCGCGCTGGCTTTGCGCACGGCGCGGGAATCGGCCGGCGTTTCATTCCCACGTTTTCCGTGCACGCAAGCGTGCGCTTCCGACTCTCTCGCAAACGTGCGCGCTACATGGCAACAGACGTTCGCGCCTCGTGCTTGGACCGCTCTTTCCCTGCAGGTATCCGACTCCATCCTGCGGCGGTCTTACTAGAGGCGCGCACTCGTCACGCTGCAGTAGTATTGCCTCGTTTCCGTCTTTTCGAAGAATTGGCACAACGGTTTGCCACCGTCTCCCTCTCGTGAGGCCGCTGGCGCGTGGCTTTAGCGCTCAACGTACTGTCCATGATGCCGACGCGGTCAAAACGAGTCGACGGACGCACGTTCCCTGTGCGCCGAAGTCTCTCTTGATATGTGATCCGACCCTCAGACAGACGAAGCCAAGGGAAGACCCAAGGCCGCAATGTGCGTTCAAAGAATCAGTGCTCAGTGTGTCCTGCAATTCACACCAAGTCTCGCAGCTGGCTGCGTTCTTCATCGACCCGAGAACCGAGTGATCCACCGCTTAGAGTCGTGAAAAATAGTTTGTTCAATTCAGTACAGTACAACCAGGGTTTTAGGCACGTGGCGTCTCCCTGTGTGTGGTTTCGAAGAGCGCCTTTCGGCGTGCGCTCCTCCAGTCTCGCTCTTTCGGCGGCCGCGTCTCAGCAGCTGAAAGCCTAATGGCACTCCACTCCTGCTACTCGCGCGTGTGTTTTGCGCCCACGCCTTCCTCGCTTGCCCTCGAGGCACCTTATGCCGTTTGCGCGCACTCGAAGCCGGTTTTACCTGCCAACCATCCACCGGACCCGTGTGTCTCGTGTGCACGTTCACATCGCTCCACTAAAAATTGCAAAGAGCGACAGAGCCATGATTAGGGCTAAGCCGCTGTGGAGTCTTTAACGGCTACACGGCCACGGGCAGGGCTTCACCCCCATCGACGTGCTTCGCTTCAGTCAGCAGTAGGTTCATAGAAGGGCCTCAAACACACACACACTTTCGCATCGGCAGATCGCCGCAGCATAACCGCTGTTGATCCAACAGCCTACTTGAGACGAAAGACAAGAGCCCGGCGCGCGTACTCGCGCAGCTCTCCAAAACCACTCGGCCAGTGCCAGGGACGGCTCCCTGCGCCGGCGCCACAACAAGTCTACTTGAGGCGGAAGACGAAGCCAGCAAGGGCCTGGCCGCAAGTGCGTTCGAAACCGGGACTACAGTCCCTCGTCTGTCCGTACTTCCTCTTTCGACGTGCGGCGCCTTCCCAAAGCGCACAAGTCCGCTAACCGCAGAACGCTTCCGACGTAGCAAAGCCGCGTTTCCTTCGGTACTTCGCAGCAACGCCGCCTTTCCCTCGGCGGCGGGCGAATAGCCTGCAGACGTCGTCGCATTAAACCGCGATCTCGACACCTCGCGCGTCACGAGCAGGAGCCGACCGGCAGCCTCCGGCCCTTTCGGACTCGGTGGCATTTGCCGCGGAGGACGGGAGAGCACTTTAGGCCACGGTTCCTTCCGTACTTGGCAGCCGCACCCTCATACCGACAGTTCCATGACCGACCGAGCGCCACACCGTTCCTTTAGTACTTGGGTGGCAACAAAGTCGGGTCGTTACTCCATACTCGCCGCAGGAAGCGACCGGCAGCCGCCAGCCTTTTCAGACTCGGCAGCGTTTGCCGCGGAGGACGGGAGAGCGCTCGCACCACGGTTCCGTGTGTGTACTAAGCGGCAGCGGCATTAGCTCTCGACCGTCAGTTCCTTGACCGACCGCACGCTTCGCCGTTCCCCTCGTACTGGGCAAAGCAGCAGGTCGGGTCGTCTTACTCCCATTCCGCGCAAGAGCGCCAAAGCGGACAGAAAGCCCACCCAGTGTGCGTTACGCCGTTCTCTACCCGCGGGCGCGGCCAAGCCAACCGTCCAAGGTTGCAGCCGGCGTCCACTGGGCGCAACAAATTTGGCACGGGGCGCCCCTCAAAATTCAGGCAGTCCCCGGCATGTTCGGGTATAGCCGTCCCCGCGTCCAAGCGGGGCCAGCGGCGGAAAGCGTCGGGCGCAGCGAGCTGCTTCACCCACACGGGGTAGAAACAATGGCGCTCGCCACCCTTCACAATCCGGTAATGATCCTTCCGCAGGTTCACCTACGGAAACCTTGTTACGACTTTTACTTCCTCTAAATGATCAAGTTTGGTCATCTTTCCAACAGACCGGCGCAACCGAAAGGCCGCGCCGGACATCGGTCCGAAGACCTCACTAAATCATTCAATCGGTAGTA
This sequence comes from Dermacentor andersoni, assembly GCF_023375885.2. Classification (NCBI taxonomy): domain Eukaryota; kingdom Metazoa; phylum Arthropoda; class Arachnida; order Ixodida; family Ixodidae; genus Dermacentor; species Dermacentor andersoni. The sequence continues at coordinate 37,295 of NW_027315211.1, read as the reverse complement.
GCGACGGGCGGTGTGTACAAAGGGCAGGGACGTAATCAACGCGAGCTTATGACTCGCGCTTACTGGGAATTCCTCGTTCAAGGGGAACAATTGCAAGCCCCTATCCCAATCACGAAAGAAGTTCCACGGGTTACCCAGTCCTTTCAGACAGGGATAAAGACACGCTGCTTCCTTCAGTGTAGCGCGCGTGCGGCCCCGGACATCTAAGGGCATCACAGACCTGTTATTGCTCTGTTTCGTGCGGCTAGGAGCCGCTTGTCCCTCTAAGAAGGTTGTAAGGTGCTGGGAACCCCGCACCTATTTAATAGGCTAGAGTCTCGTTCGTTATCGGAATTAACCAGACAAATCGCTCCACCAACTAAGAACGGCCATGCACCACCATCCACCGAATCAAGAAAGAGCTCTCAATCTGTCAATCCTCCCAGTGTCCGGGCCGGGTAAGTTTTCCCGTGTTGAGTCAAATTAAGCCGCAGGCTCCACTCCTGGTGGTGCCCTTCCGTCAATTCCTTTAAGTTTCAGCTTTGCAACCATACTTCCCCCGGAACCCAAACACTTTGGTTTCCCGGAAGCTGCCCGCCGAGTCATTTGAGTAACTCAGGCGGATCGCTGGTTGGCATCGTTTATGGTCAGAACTAGGGCGGTATCTGATCGCCTTCGAACCTCTGACTTTCGTTCTTGATCAAAGAAAACATTCTTGGCAAATGCTTTCGCAGTAGTTCGTCTTGCGACGGTCCAAGAATTTCACCTCTAGCGCCGCAATACGAATGCCCCCGTCTGTCCCTCTTAATCATTACCTCGTATTCCAAAAACCAACAGAACAGAAACGAGGTCTTGTTCTATTATTCCATGCAAGTTTATTCAGGCGACTCGCCTGCGTTGAGCACTCTAATTTTTTCAAAGTAAAAGCACCGGCCTTCTCGAGGCACACAATGAAGTGCACCAAGAAAGGACCGGCATGATGTTCAGTCCGAGCCGTCGCATCGGGTAGATGCACTACTCGTCTGGAACTGAGATCCAACTACGAGCTTTTTAACCGCAGCAGCTTTAGTATACGCTATTGGAGCTGGAATTACCGCGGCTGCTGGCACCAGACTTGCCCTCCAATTGATCCTCGTTAAAGGATTTAGAGTGTACTCATTTCAATTACGGGGCCTCAAAAGAGTCCCGTATTGTTATTTTTCGTCACTACCTCCCCGTGCCGGGAGTGGGTAATTTGCGCGCCTGCTGCCTTCCTTGGATGTGGTAGCCGTTTCTCAGGCTCCCTCTCCGGAATCGAACCCTGATTCTCCGTTACCCGTAACAACCATGGTAAGCAAGTAACCTACCATCGAAAGTTGATAAGGCAGACACTTGAAAGAAACGTCGCCGGCTCGTGGCCATGCGATCAGCACAAAGTTATCCAGAGTCACCACACAATACGGGCCGAAACCCGATCGATCTTGGTCTAATAAAAGCACCCGTCGCCCAAAGGGCTTCAGGCTCACTGCATGTATTAGCTCTAGAATTGCCACAGTTATCCAAGTAGGAAGAAACGATCTAAGGAACCATAACTGATTTAATGAGCCATTCGCGGTTTCGCCTTATTTCGGCATGTACTTAGACATGCATGGCTTAATCTTTGAGACAAGCATATGATTACTGGCAGGATCAACCAGGTAATCGTTCAACTGCGCGTCCAGCCTTTCAAGCAGGCCGGACGCCGTTTTTGCGATGCCGAGGCCACCTTCAGGCGCCCCAACACGCTTCGTTCTCGCAAAGGGTAGCACTTTGCACAGTCCGAGACGACGGCGTTCGAGCTCGCTACGGCGCCCTCCCCGCAGGGCCGGGTATCGCCACGCGGCAAGAAGCACGCAACATTCTCGATAGACCGGTTGTGTCGACTCGATCGCGGCTTGCGGTTTCTCTCGAGCCCGCAGCACTGGTGGACCGACCGACACTTGCAACGTAGCCGAGACGGCAAAGCCGCTAGGCGACGGGTCACGCCCGCGCCTTCGGCGCTTTCGTATTTGATTCGTCCGAGGACGATGCGGAACACACTTCGATATCGTGGAAAAAGCGTCGTCCGACAACCAGCCCCTAACGCATCAAGCGGATGAGGCTGCAGACGTCAGCTGTGGGATCCACGGGAGCGATACCGGGGACACGCTTGACGGGCACGAAGCCCGCCGCATATCAAACACCCAGGTCGCTTTGGGGGCGACTGCTCTCTGGGACCCCCATATAATAGCAGCGATAAGTACCCAGACCTCCATGGGGCCGTACTCGTGCCACTTTCGACGAGCGTTTGGCGAAAATCGTGCCGCCTCGTAACGCCGCGAGCAAGATTGAAAGCTTACGTCGGCAGCACAATGCCGAAGTCGTGAAAGCGCAGCGCGTCTACCGAATGCGCGAACGGCAATTTCTCGCTAATGGCCAGTACGGTTTCCTGCACAATTGCCTTTCTGTCGCCCTACGGGGCCCCCGGCCGATCGATTCGAGGCACGCTAGCACGGCCCCTTCGCCATTTCCGAGCACGAGTGCGAACAGTGCGGGCGGCGTGCTCGACGCCCCGGCTGACGTCGTTTCGGACTTTGTCTCTTCGCGTGCTCGCGGCAACGCCGCGGCCAACGACGACGTCTGCGCGGTTCTTTGCCGGTTCCCGGCGTGCTATAGTGCAGCCCTCTGCAGGGTGACACCGGCTCCGTCGTGGCCGTGCGGCGGCTTGTACGCAAAAGTTGCGTCAAAGGCGTCGCGCTCGCGCCGCCCCGGCACACGCGGTTTCGGACTTTGTCTCTTCCAGCGCTCGCGTAGTCGTGGGCACGATTGTCGACTTCGGAACGGTGCGCGGACACCGCCACGAGCACGCGCAAGACGAAAATCGCACTACGGTACAATGTCGGCCGGGGCCGTACGGCCCCTTACAGTAGCAGCGATAAGTGCCCAGACCTCCATGGGGCCGTACTCGTGCGACGCGGCGGCGTACTGCGCCGAGCCGAGCGCCAATATTTGGCTTTTGCAGGGCGGATTCGAGCTCTGGCGATCGCCGCGGTACCGCCGCTCACCGATTCAAGGCACGCTAGCGCGGCCCCTTCGCCATTTCCGAGCACGCGTGCGAACAGTGCGGGCGGCGTGCTCGACGCCCCGGCTGACGTCGTTTCGGACTTTGTCTCTTCGCGTGCTCGCGGCAACGCCGCGGCCAACGACGACGTCTGCGCGGTTCTTTGCCGGTTCCCGGCGTGCTACAGTGCAGCCCTCTGCAGGGTGACACCGGCTCCGTCGTGGCCGTGCGGCGGCTTGTACGCAAAAGTTGCGTCAAAGGCGTCGCGCTCGCGCCGCCCCGGCACACGCGGTTTCGGACTTTGTCTCTTCCAGCGCTCGCGTAGTCGTGGGCACGATTGTCGACGTCGCAACGGTGCGCGGACACCGCCACGAGCACGCGCAAGACGAAAATCGCACTACGGTACAATGTCGGCCGGGGCCGTACGGCCCCTTACAGTAGCAGCGATAAGTGCCCAGACCTCCATGGGGCCGTACTCGTGCGACGCGGCGGCGTACTGCGCCGAGCCGAGCGCCAATATTTGGCTTTTGCAGGGCGGATTCGAGCTCTGGCGATCGCCGCGGTACCGCCGCTCACCGATTCAAGGCACGCTAGCGCGGCCCCTTCGCCATTTCCGAGCACGCGTGCGAACAGTGCGGGCGGCGTGCTCGACGCCCCGGCTGACGTCGTTTCGGACTTTGTCTCTTCGCGTGCTCGCGGCAACGCCGCGGCCAACGACGACGTCTGCGCGGTTCTTTGCCGGTTCCCGGCGTGCTATAGTGCAGCCCTCTGCAGGGCGACACCGGCTCCGTCGTGTCCGTGCGGCGGCTTGTACGCAAAAGTTGCGTCAAAGGCGTCGCGCTCGCGCCGCCCCGGCACACGCGGTTTCGGACTTTGTCTCTTCCAGCGCTCGCAACCATGTCGGGGCCGACGCCGACGACTGCGTGGTGTTTCAACGATTGCCGGCGTGACACAATGCAGCTGCGTGCGGGATGCCAGCGATTCCGTCGTGTCCGTGCGGCGGCTTGTACGCAAAAGTTGTGTCAAAGGCGTCGCGCTCGCGCCGCCCCGGCACACGCGGTTTCGGACTTTGTCTCTTCCAGCGCTCGCGTAGTCGTGGGCACGATTGTCGACGTCGGAACGGTGCGCGGACACCGCCACGAGCACGCGCAAGACGAAAATCGCACTACGGTACAATGTCGGCCGGGGCCGTACGGCCCCTTACAGTAGCAGCGATAAGTGCCCAGACCTCCATGGGGCCGTACTCGTGCGACGCGGCGGCGTACTGCGCCGAGCCGAGCGCCAATATTTGGCTTTTGCAGGGCGGATTCGAGCTCTGGCTATCGCCGCGGTACCGCCGCTCACCGATTCAAGGCACGCTAGCGCGGCCCCTTCGCCATTTCCGAGCACGCGTGCGAACAGTGCGGGCGGCGTGCTCGACGCCCCGGCTGACGTCGTTTCGGACTTTGTCTCTTCGCGTGCTCGCGGCAACGCCGCGGCCAACGACGACGTCTGCGCGGTTCTTTGCCGGTTCCCGGCGTGCTATAGTGCAGCCCTCTGCAGGGCGACACCGGCTCCGTCGTGTCCGTGCGGCGGCTTGTACGCAAAAGTTGCGTCAAAGGCGTCGCGCTCGCGCCGCCCCGGCACACGCGGTTTCGGACTTTGTCTCTTCCAGCGCTCGCGTAGTCGTGGGCACGATTGTCGACGTCGGAACGGTGCGCGGACTACGCCACGAGCACGCGCAAGCCGAAAATCGCACTACGGTACAATGTCGGCCGGGGCCGTACGGCCCCTTACAGTAGCAGCGATAAGTGCCCAGACCTCCATGGGGCCGTACTCGTGCGACGCGGCGGCGTACTGCGCCGAGCCGAGCGCCAATATTTGGCTTTTGCAGGGCGGATTCGAGCTCTGGCGATCGCCGCGGTACCGCCGCTCACCGATTCAAGGCACGCTAGCGCGGCCCCTTCGCCATTTCCGAGCACGCGTGCGAACAGTGCGGGCGGCGTGCTCGACGCCCCGGCTGACGTCCTTTCGGACTTTGTCTCTTCGCGTGCTCGCGGCAACGCCGCGGCCAACGACGACGTCTGCGCGGTTCTTTGCCGGTTCCCGGCGTGCTATAGTGCAGCCCTCTGCAGGGTGACACCGGCTCCGTCGTGTCCGTGCGGCGGCTTGTACGCAAAAGTTGCGTCAAAGGCGTCGCGCTCGCGCCGCCCCGGCACACGCGGTTTCGGACTTTGTCTCTTCCAGCGCTCGCAACCATGTCGGGGCCGACGCCGACGACTGCGTGGTGTTTCAACGATTGCCGGCGTGACACAATGCAGCTGCGTGCGGGATGCCAGCGATTCCGTCGTGGCGGTGCGGCGGCTTGTACGCAAAAGTTGCGTCAAAGGCGTCGCGCTCGCACCGCCCCGGCACACGTGGTTTCGGACTTTGTCTCTTCGAGCGCTCGCAGCGATGTCGAGGCGATCGCTTACGTCTGCACGGTTTGCGGTGTGCTACAATGCAGCAGTCTGCCGCACTACACCTCTTGGTTGCCGAGGCCAGCACGGCAATTTACTGAAGCGAGCGCATTGCGCCCAGGCGGCAGCGGACTTTGTTGCTTCGGGAGTGCTCTTGCTGTAAAATTTGAACGGCTGCAGCTGCGCGAAGCAAGTGTACCTATTTTCACTCTCTCTCTGTCTGCCTTTGAGGCGACTGTAATTTCACTTTAAACGCAACTGGAGGCGGGAGCAACCTGATGAGAGTAGGTGGACTTCGGTACATGTAATTTAGAAATTGCTTTCAAGCTTTGAGGACATACACCTTCGCGCCATCTGCTTTCCCCGTCTCTTTGGCACTTTATAGTATGTGCTGCATGCTCTGCATTCCAAAGAAACACGCCTGTCTCTCTCCCTCTCTCACGTTCTTCTTCTTTTTGTAGCTGCTGTTGTAGAAGATGCTATGCTCTTTAATCGCTGTAACATAGAGTGCTTGCACAAGCCAACAACTTTTGCGTGTTTTTTTTTTTTTTCTCTTCCCAAGACGTTTCTGCCATTATTCACTAACTCTCGTTCTTAGTATGCAATGGAGCGTTAGCTCACGCCATCTACCTTTCTTTCTGTATTGCAAAGTCCGCAGGTTTTCCTAGTTCCGTACACAGATGGCGCCAATGCGTTTTGGCGCCAGGTTCGAACGACCTCGCTCTACTCGTGTTTGGCATTTGAATGTTTCAAAGGGGTTTGCGACAGGGGGTGGTTCTTGTGCAAGGCTGAGCTTTCCAGCTGCGTTTAAGCTATGCTAGCATGTGTGCGTATATATATATATATATATATATATATATATATATATATATATATATATATATATATATATATATAAATACACAAACACACACACACACACATGCATATATACATACACACACACGGTAATGGTAAAGATGATGAGGTAGCACTTTTTTTTTTCTTTTTTTTACAATGCCTGTGTTTCAGATGGCGATCTTTCTCCCCTCTATGTTTCCGGTTGGAAGGAGTGTGCAGCGTTTTCTATATTTATTTTGTCATTCACTTCTATGTTGCTCGTCTTCGTACATGGGGCATGCTACCTAATTCTACCGGTCGATTCGACACGTTGCGATCCGTCCCGGCCTGTGCCGTATCAAAATTTTCAGTGGGCCTTGCGGTAAATAAAAAGAAATGAAGGAAATGCGCGTAGTATATTACAATTGCACACGGGCTTGAAACGAAGCCCTCAAGGAAGGTCACCTTGAGCGGTCGCATTCAGACGGAAGTAAGCATTCCCCTGGCGCGTTTTTTTTCCGCTCGCCTGTTCCGTTTTCTACGAGGTTGCCTTGGTTGGTTTCGCGTTACAAGCAAGCTTGCACTCGGGTCTCGTTTCTACGCGACAGCGTTTCGTTAACAGCGAAAGACTGAGGCGTTGCGAATTCATCCGTGAGATAGGGAGCGTTGAGTCTGTACACAGGCTGAATTTTATAATATTGCCCACGCTGTTGCTGAGGTTACCCATGTCGGCAGGGCGCCCACAAGGCAGTAGTACAATGAAGTGAAGTGAAGGACATCGCTTCTCGGCCTTTTGGCTAAGATCAAAGTGTAGTATCTGTTCTTATCAGCTTAATATCTGATACGGGTTCTATATGGACCCACGATATTAAACCTATTTTTGGAAGTTGGCGGAGTGCTTGAAGCCTGCTTCACCTCCGCCGCAGGTCGGCCCGGTATTGCACTACCTCCGGGATCGGCCCCGCTCACTTAGGTGAGACTTCATTCAATCAAAATGAAGAGCACAAGCTCAACGCGAGCACTGACTTGACACGCACCATTCCTATACTACACGCAACGATGCCGGTTCGCGGACCACGAGAGTAATTAAACTGCCACTCCATCTGTGTGTAGCGTCGCACTTGTTGCGTCGCAAATGGGACAGCCGCTCCAGCAAATTTCTAGTTATGGGCTTCGAGAAAAATTAATGAAAGCAAAAGAAAGAACCAGAATTCCTATTTGTCCGATGTCTCTGAATGATTGTCTCCTGTAAAGAGCCACTTGGGGGGATGGGGGGTAGGATTAGCCGTGGGGTTCGCAATCAATATGAATCCCACTCAAAGCCAACACTGGATTTTGGAGTTCACTATCGCTTGGATCCGTAAACCACCGCGCCCACGCAAGCTCGCCCTGCCGCCGAAATCCGCTGCCCAAGTGGAAGAAAGATTCCCTATGAAAGAAAAATAGAGTGCCCGATTTCTGGCAACTACTGTGCAGCCTTTGTGTACACATTTTCGCAGCAGTGGGACCGAGCGCCTCGAAAACAAACTTGTCGTATGCCCGAATGTGGCGAAATATATTCAAGGGTTAAAAGGTGCCTCATCTTTCTAACCTGTATGTTACGAAGACCTGTTGCTACCTTTTCATCATGAACATCATCATCATCATCATCCTGGCTACGCCCACTGCAGGGCAAAGGCATCTCCCATGATCCTCCAAGTACCCCGGTCAGGTGCCGATTGTCGCCATGTAGTCCCTAATCTAATCTGCCCTCCTACCTTTCTGCCACCCCCTGCTACGCTTCCCTCCTCTCGGAATTCAGTCTGTAACCCTTAATGGCCACCGGTTATCTTCCCCCCAGATTGCATGCCCTGCGCATGCCCATTTGTTTTTCCTGGTTTAAACTTTGGTGTCATTAACGAGCGTTTGTTCTCGCACACCCCAATCTGCTCTATTCCGATCCCCCCGTGACGCCACACCCATCATCCTTCTTTCCAGAGCCCGTTGCGTCGCCCTCAGTTACCCTTCGGTAATCCTCAAAGCTTTTTGTTGGGACACTCGTGGCATCTTTCTCGTTTAATGAAGTCAAATTTTTTTCAGTTTTGGGGGAAAACTCAATGAGCTAGGCGCGATTGTGTCCCTGGCGCCGCTCTCAACAAGATGGCGGCGCCCATGCTTTTTGCCTGCAGGTTCGGCCCTACGCAGAACACGCCTGCCGGGCAGTGTAGCCACGTTGAAGGGGCAAAGCGTAGTGCAGTGAAGCGCTTGCTCGGGCGAAAAACGCAAATATGAGCCAAACAGGAATTTCCATTATTGGAAATTCCAGTTCAGTTTGCGCATTGCGTTCGCCTAAGGTAAAGAACACAAATGCGAGTGCCACAGCAGTCAAGTCAAAGCTTAGGATTGCGTACCATTTTTTTTTTTTTTTTCGTGCCTTTTACTCCTGGCCTGCGTGGCCCTAGCGCGCATGCACACGAAAGTAATGAAATGGTGAAAACACGAAATAATGCGGTGCGGCTGTATCATATCTATTTTGTGCGCTTTGTTCTTTGTGGACTACAGCGGTGTGCGTCATGAGAAAGTTTCGGTGCCCTTCTTGGGTGACCAGTGAAGCTATATTTAAAACCACATTGATTTGTACGGTTATTGCTACAAACTGCGTGTGGGTGTTTTTCTTTTTCGCTGCCAACGATGGGTTATCGCAACCGCGATCGGTTCTGCTGCTACGCTAGACGCGTGCTTGCCAACGGTTGGCTCTATACGCGACCCGCGACGCGTGGTCGGCACATTCAAGCAGTCAATTGCAAACCGTTCCAAGAAAAAGGATGTACTCCACTTGCCACCTAGTTCGACGATTGTACTTTCTGACCCTCGAGGAAGCGCCGCCATCCCACGTTTTCTATAATACGATAAGATTCAGAGCGACCGCGACCACTTGTCTTTGTCAATATCTCGGAAACGCTTTCTTTTTCTTTTTTTTTTTAAATCCAGATACTCAGACGCGCCCGTGTTCACGCGCACTTGCTCTCTCCGATAAGCAGGGAAGCTCGGTTGGGGTGGTGTCGGGCCTTGCGCATGCGCTGCTGAGCTCGTCGCTTCGCCGGCCGGTCGATGCTGGCGCGGTACTGGTAATGAACTTCGACGTGCATGGTGAAACGTCACTTTGTATTGCCACTGTAGACTAGCAATGCAATGTGTTTGCGAGCGATTGGATAAATGAGAAAGCGTGCACTGTCTACAGTTTATGCCCCTCTAGAGTAGTGGAAATGTTGCTCCAAGTGTTAGGTTTGTAATTTGCGCCTACGAACATGAACTAAACAAAGAAAATGGTCTGCAGCCGCCTTCGCTTCATAAAATTCCCGTACGAAGAAATTTCCGTGCGCGAATGAGAGAGCAAAAGAGAGAAACCATGCTAAGAAGAATGGCTGCCTTTTACGTGATCTCGCGCATGAAACCAGACGATGGATTAATTTTAGCCGTTCATTTTGATTTGCCGAATGTAAACCGGAACACTTTCTCCAC
>NW_027315211.1:7500-20000 GCF_023375885.2 Dermacentor andersoni | reverse complement strand
TTGGACCGCTCTTTCCCTGCAGGTATCCGACTCCATCCTGCGGCGGTCTTGCTAGAGGCGCGCACTCGTCACGCTGCAGTAGTAATGCCTCGTTTCCGTCTTTTCGAAGAATTGGCACAACGGTTTGCCACCGTCTCCCTCTCGTGAGGCCGCTGGCGCGTGGCTTTAGCGCTCAACGTACTGTCCATGATGCCGACGCGGTCAAAACGAGTCGACGGACGCACGTTCCCTGTGCGCCGAAGTCTCTCTTGATATGTGATCCGACCCTCAGACAGACGAAGCCAAGGGAAGACCCAAGGCCGCAATGTGCGTTCAAAGAATCAGTGCTCAGTGTGTCCTGCAATTCACACCAAGTCTCGCAGCTGGCTGCGTTCTTCATCGACCCGAGAACCGAGTGATCCACCGCTTAGAGTCGTGAAAAATAGTTTGTTCAATTCAGTACAGTACAACCAGGGTTTTAGGCACGTGGCGTCTCCCTGTGTGTGGTTTCGAAGAGCGCCTTTCGGCGTGCGCTCCTCCAGTCTCGCTCTTTCGGCGGCCGCGTCTCAGCAGCTGAAAGCCTAATGGCACTCCACTCCTGCTACTCGCGCGTGTGTTTTGCGCCCACGCCTTCCTCGCTTGCCCTCGAGGTAGCTTATGCCGTTTGCGCGCACTCGAAGCCGGTTTTACCTGCCATCCAACCACCGGACCCGTGTGTCTCGTGTGCACGTTCACATCGCTCCACTAAAAATTGCAAAGAGCGACAGAGCCATGATTAGGGCTAAGCCGCTGTGGAGTCTTTAACGGCTACACGGCCACGGGCAGGGCTTCACCCCCATCGACGTGCTTCGCTTCAGTCAGCAGTAGGTTCATAGAAGGGCCTCAAACACACACACACTTTCGCATCGGCAGATCGCCGCAGCATAACCGCTGTTGATCCAACAGCCTACTTGAGACGAAAGACAAGAGCCCGGCGCGCGTACTCGCGCAGCTCTCCAAAACCACTCGGCCAGTGCCAGGGACGGCTCCCTGCGCCGGCGCCACAACAAGTCTACTTGAGGCGGAAGACGAAGCCAGCAAGGGCCTGGCCGCAAGTGCGTTCGAATCCGGGACTACAGTCCCTCGTCTGTCCGTACTTCCTCTTTCGACGTGCGGCGCCTTCCCAAAGCGCACAAGTCCGCTAACCGCAGAACGCTTCCGACGTAGCAAAGCCGCGTTTCCTTCGGTACTTCGCAGCAACGCCGCCTTTCCCTCGGCGGCGGGCGAATAGCCTGCAGACGTCGTCGCATTAAACCGCGATCTCGACACCTCGCGCGTCACGAGCAGGAGCCGACCGGCAGCCTCCGGCCCTTTCGGACTCGGTGGCATTTGCCGCGGAGGACGGGAGAGCACTTTAGGCCACGGTTCCTTCCGTACTTGGCAGCCGCACCCTCATACCGACAGTTCCATGACCGACCGAGCGCCACACCGTTCCTTTAGTACTTGGGCGGCAACAAAGTCGGGTCGTTACTCCATACTCGCCGCAGGAAGCGACCGGCAGCCGCCAGACTTTTTCAGACTCGGCAGCGTTTGCCGCGGAGGACGGGAGAGCGCTCGCACCACGGTTCCGTGTGTGTACTAAGCGGCAGCGGCATTAGCTCTCGACCGTCAGTTCCTTGACCGACCGCACGCTTCGCCGTTCCCCTCGTACTGGGCAAAGCAGCAGGTCGGGTCGTCTTACTCCCATTCCGCGCAAGAGCGCCAAAGCGGACAGAAAGCCCACCCAGTGTGCGTTACGCCGTTTCTACCCGCGGGCGCGGCCAAGCCAACCGTCCAAGGTTGCAGCCGGCGTCCACTGGGCGCAACAAATTTGGCACGGGGCGCCCCTCAAAATTCAGGCAGTCCCCGGCATGTTCGGGTATAGCCGTCCCCGCGTCCAAGCGGGGCCAGCGGCGGAAAGCGTCGGGCGCAGCGAGCTGCTTCACCCACACGGGGTAGAAACAATGGCGCTCGCCACCCTTCACAATCCGGTAATGATCCTTCCGCAGGTTCACCTACGGAAACCTTGTTACGACTTTTACTTCCTCTAAATGATCAAGTTTGGTCATCTTTCCAACAGACCGGCGCAACCGAAAGGCCGCGCCGGACATCGGTCCGAAGACCTCACTAAATCATTCAATCGGTAGTAGCGACGGGCGGTGTGTACAAAGGGCAGGGACGTAATCAACGCGAGCTTATGACTCGCGCTTACTGGGAATTCCTCGTTCAAGGGGAACAATTGCAAGCCCCTATCCCAATCACGAAAGAAGTTCCACGGGTTACCCAGTCTTTTCAGACAGGGATAAAGACACGCTGCTTCCTTCAGTGTAGCGCGCGTGCGGCCCCGGACATCTAAGGGCATCACAGACCTGTTATTGCTCTGTTTCGTGCGGCTAGGAGCCGCTTGTCCCTCTAAGAAGGTTGTAAGGTGCTGGGAACCCCGCACCTATTTAATAGGCTAGAGTCTCGTTCGTTATCGGAATTAACCAGACAAATCGCTCCACCAACTAAGAACGGCCATGCACCACCATCCACCGAATCAAGAAAGAGCTCTCAATCTGTCAATCCTCCCAGTGTCCGGGCCGGGTAAGTTTTCCCGTGTTGAGTCAAATTAAGCCGCAGGCTCCACTCCTGGTGGTGCCCTTCCGTCAATTCCTTTAAGTTTCAGCTTTGCAACCATACTTCCCCCGGAACCCAAACACTTTGGTTTCCCGGAAGCTGCCCGCCGAGTCATTTGAGTAACTCAGGCGGATCGCTGGTTGGCATCGTTTATGGTCAGAACTAGGGCGGTATCTGATCGCCTTCGAACCTCTGACTTTCGTTCTTGATCAAAGAAAACATTCTTGGCAAATGCTTTCGCAGTAGTTCGTCTTGCGACGGTCCAAGAATTTCACCTCTAGCGCCGCAATACGAATGCCCCCGTCTGTCCCTCTTAATCATTACCTCGTATTCCAAAAACCAACAGAACAGAAACGAGGTCTTGTTCTATTATTCCATGCAAGTTTATTCAGGCGACTCGCCTGCGTTGAGCACTCTAATTTTTTCAAAGTAAAAGCACCGGCCTTCTCGAGGCACACAATGAAGTGCACCAAGAAAGGACCGGCATGATGTTCAGTCCGAGCCGTCGCATCGGGTAGATGCACTACTCGTCTGGAACTGAGATCCAACTACGAGCTTTTTAACCGCAGCAGCTTTAGTATACGCTATTGGAGCTGGAATTACCGCGGCTGCTGGCACCAGACTTGCCCTCCAATTGATCCTCGTTAAAGGATTTAGAGTGTACTCATTTCAATTACGGGGCCTCAAAAGAGTCCCGTATTGTTATTTTTCGTCACTACCTCCCCGTGCCGGGAGTGGGTAATTTGCGCGCCTGCTGCCTTCCTTGGATGTGGTAGCCGTTTCTCAGGCTCCCTCTCCGGAATCGAACCCTGATTCTCCGTTACCCGTAACAACCATGGTAAGCAAGTAACCTACCATCGAAAGTTGATAAGGCAGACACTTGAAAGAAACGTCGCCGGCTCGTGGCCATGCGATCAGCACAAAGTTATCCAGAGTCACCACACAATACGGGCCGAAACCCGATCGATCTTGGTCTAATAAAAGCACCCGTCGCCCAAAGGGCTTCAGGCTCACTGCATGTATTAGCTCTAGAATTGCCACAGTTATCCAAGTAGGAAGAAACGATCTAAGGAACCATAACTGATTTAATGAGCCATTCGCGGTTTCGCCTTATTTCGGCATGTACTTAGACATGCATGGCTTAATCTTTGAGACAAGCATATGATTACTGGCAGGATCAACCAGGTAATCGTTCAACTGCGCGTCCAGCCTTTCAAGCAGGCCGGACGCCGTTTTTGCGATGCCGAGGCCACCTTCAGGCGCCCCAACACGCTTCGTTCTCGCAAAGGGTAGCACTTTGCACAGTCCGAGACGACGGCGTTCGAGCTCGCAACGGCGCCCTCCCCGCAGGGCCGGGTATCGCCACGCGGCAAGAAGCACGCAACATTCTCGATAGACCGGTTGTGTCGACTCGATCGCGGCTTGCGGTTTCTCTCGAGCCCGCAGCACTGGTGGACCGACCGACACTTGCAACGTAGCCGAGACGGCAAAGCCGCTAGGCGACGGGTCACGCCCGCGCCTTCGGCGCTTTCGTATTTGATTCGTCCGAGGACGATGCGGAACACACTTCGATATCGTGGAAAAAGCGTCGTCCGACAACCAGCCCCTAACGCATCAAGCGGATGAGGCTGCAGACGTCAGCTGTGGGATCCACGGGAGCGATACCGGGGACACGCTTGACGGGCACGAAGCCCGCCGCATATCAAACACCCAGGTCGCTTTGGGGGCGACTGCTCTCTGGGACCCCCATATAATAGCAGCGATAAGTACCCAGACCTCCATGGGGCCGTACTCGTGCCACTTTCGACGAGCGTTTGGCGAAAATCGTGCCGCCTCGTAACGCCGCGAGCAAGATTGAAAGCTTACGTCGGCAGCACAATGCCGAAGTCGTGAAAGCGCAGCGCGTCCACCGAATGCGCGAACGGCAATTTCTCGCCAATGGCCAGTACGGTTTCCTGCACAATTGCCTGTCTGTCGCCCTACGGGGCCCCCGGCCGATCGATTCGAGGCACGCTAGCACGGCCCCTTCGCCATTTCCGAGCACGAGTGCGAACAGTGCGGGCGGCGTGCTCGACGCCCCGGCTGACGTCGTTTCGGACTTTGTCTCTTCGCGTGCTCGCGGCAACGCCGCGGCCAACGACGACGTCTGCGCGGTTCTTTGCCGGTTCCCGGCGTGCTACAGTGCAGCCCTCTGCAGGGTGACACCGGCTCCGTCGTGGCCGTGCGGCGGCTTGTACGCAAAAGTTGCGTCAAAGGCGTCGCGCTCGCGCCGCCCCGGCACACGCGGTTTCGGACTTTGTCTCTTCCAGCGCTCGCGTAGTCGTGGGCACGATTGTCGACGTCGCAACGGTGCGCGGACACCGCCACGAGCACGCGCAAGACGAAAATCGCACTACGGTACAATGTCGGCCGGGGCCGTACGGCCCCTTACAGTAGCAGCGATAAGTGCCCAGACCTCCATGGGGCCGTACTCGTGCGACGCGGCGGCGTACTGCGCCGAGCCGAGCGCCAATATTTGGCTTTTGCAGGGCGGATTCGAGCTCTGGCGATCGCCGCGGTACCGCCGCTCACCGATTCAAGGCACGCTAGCGCGGCCCCTTCGCCATTTCCGAGCACGCGTGCGAACAGTGCGGGCGGCGTGCTCGACGCCCCGGCTGACGTCGTTTCGGACTTTGTCTCTTCGCGTGCTCGCGGCAACGCCGCGGCCAACGACGACGTCTGCGCGGTTCTTTGCCGGTTCCCGGCGTGCTACAGTGCAGCCCTCTGCAGGGTGACACCGGCTCCGTCGTGGCCGTGCGGCGGCTTGTACGCAAAAGTTGCGTCAAAGGCGTCGCGCTCGCGCCGCCCCGGCACACGCGGTTTCGGACTTTGTCTCTTCCAGCGCTCGCGTAGTCGTGGGCACGATTGTCGACGTCGCAACGGTGCGCGGACACCGCCACGAGCACGCGCAAGACGAAAATCGCACTACGGTACAATGTCGGCCGGGGCCGTACGGCCCCTTACAGTAGCAGCGATAAGTGCCCAGACCTCCATGGGGCCGTACTCGTGCGACGCGGCGGCGTACTGCGCCGAGCCGAGCGCCAATATTTGGCTTTTGCAGGGCGGATTCGAGCTCTGGCGATCGCCGCGGTACCGCCGCTCACCGATTCAAGGCACGCTAGCGCGGCCCCTTCGCCATTTCCGAGCACGCGTGCGAACAGTGCGGGCGGCGTGCTCGACGCCCCGGCTGACGTCGTTTCGGACTTTGTCTCTTCGCGTGCTCGCGGCAACGCCGCGGCCAACGACGACGTCTGCGCGGTTCTTTGCCGGTTCCCGGCGTGCTATAGTGCAGCCCTCTGCAGGGCGACACCGGCTCCGTCGTGTCCGTGCGGCGGCTTGTACGCAAAAGTTGCGTCAAAGGCGTCGCGCTCGCGCCGCCCCGGCACACGCGGTTTCGGACTTTGTCTCTTCCAGCGCTCGCAACCATGTCGGGGCCGACGCCGACGACTGCGTGGTGTTTCAACGATTGCCGGCGTGACACAATGCAGCTGCGTGCGGGATGCCAGCGATTCCGTCGTGTCCGTGCGGCGGCTTGTACGCAAAAGTTGTGTCAAAGGCGTCGCGCTCGCGCCGCCCCGGCACACGCGGTTTCGGACTTTGTCTCTTCCAGCGCTCGCGTAGTCGTGGGCACGATTGTCGACGTCGGAACGGTGCGCGGACACCGCCACGAGCACGCGCAAGACGAAAATCGCACTACGGTACAATGTCGGCCGGGGCCGTACGGCCCCTTACAGTAGCAGCGATAAGTGCCCAGACCTCCATGGGGCCGTACTCGTGCGACGCGGCGGCGTACTGCGCCGAGCCGAGCGCCAATATTTGGCTTTTGCAGGGCGGATTCGAGCTCTGGCTATCGCCGCGGTACCGCCGCTCACCGATTCAAGGCACGCTAGCGCGGCCCCTTCGCCATTTCCGAGCACGCGTGCGAACAGTGCGGGCGGCGTGCTCGACGCCCCGGCTGACGTCGTTTCGGACTTTGTCTCTTCGCGTGCTCGCGGCAACGCCGCGGCCAACGACGACGTCTGCGCGGTTCTTTGCCGGTTCCCGGCGTGCTATAGTGCAGCCCTCTGCAGGGCGACACCGGCTCCGTCGTGTCCGTGCGGCGGCTTGTACGCAAAAGTTGCGTCAAAGGCGTCGCGCTCGCGCCGCCCCGGCACACGCGGTTTCGGACTTTGTCTCTTCCAGCGCTCGCGTAGTCGTGGGCACGATTGTCGACGTCGGAACGGTGCGCGGACTACGCCACGAGCACGCGCAAGCCGAAAATCGCACTACGGTACAATGTCGGCCGGGGCCGTACGGCCCCTTACAGTAGCAGCGATAAGTGCCCAGACCTCCATGGGGCCGTACTCGTGCGACGCGGCGGCGTACTGCGCCGAGCCGAGCGCCAATATTTGGCTTTTGCAGGGCGGATTCGAGCTCTGGCGATCGCCGCGGTACCGCCGCTCACCGATTCAAGGCACGCTAGCGCGGCCCCTTCGCCATTTCCGAGCACGCGTGCGAACAGTGCGGGCGGCGTGCTCGACGCCCCGGCTGACGTCCTTTCGGACTTTGTCTCTTCGCGTGCTCGCGGCAACGCCGCGGCCAACGACGACGTCCTGCGCGGTTCTTTGCCGGTTCCCGGCGTGCTATAGTGCAGCCCTCTGCAGGGTGACACCGGCTCCGTCGTGTCCGTGCGGCGGCTTGTACGCAAAAGTTGCGTCAAAGGCGTCGCGCTCGCGCCGCCCCGGCACACGCGGTTTCGGACTTTGTCTCTTCCAGCGCTCGCAACCATGTCGGGGCCGACGCCGACGACTGCGTGGTGTTTCAACGATTGCCGGCGTGACACAATGCAGCTGCGTGCGGGATGCCAGCGATTCCGTCGTGGCGGTGCGGCGGCTTGTACGCAAAAGTTGCGTCAAAGGCGTCGCGCTCGCACCGCCCCGGCACACGTGGTTTCGGACTTTGTCTCTTCGAGCGCTCGCAGCGATGTCGAGGCGATCGCTTACGTCTGCACGGTTTGCGGTGTGCTACAATGCAGCAGTCTGCCGCACTACACCTCTTGGTTGCCGAGGCCAGCACGGCAATTTACTGAAGCGAGCGCATTGCGCCCAGGCGGCAGCGGACTTTGTTGCTTCGGGAGTGCTCTTGCTGTAAAATTTGAACGGCTGCAGCTGCGCGAAGCAAGTGTACCTATTTTCACTCTCTCTCTGTCTGCCTTTGAGGCGACTGTAATTTCACTTTAAACGCAACTGGAGGCGGGAGCAACCTGATGAGAGTAGGTGGACTTCGGTACATGTAATTTAGAAATTGCTTTCAAGCTTTGAGGACATACACCTTCGCGCCATCTGCTTTCCCCGTCTCTTTGGCACTTTATAGTATGTGCTGCATGCTCTGCATTCCAAAGAAACACGCCTGTCTCTCTCCCTCTCTCACGTTCTTCTTCTTTTTGTAGCTGCTGTTGTAGAAGATGCTATGCTCTTTAATCGCTGTAACATAGAGTGCTTGCACAAGCCAACAACTTTTGCGTGTTTTTTTTTTTTTTCTCTTCCCAAGACGTTTCTGCCATTATTCACTAACTCTCGTTCTTAGTATGCAATGGAGCGTTAGCTCACGCCATCTACCTTTCTTTCTGTATTGCAAAGTCCGCAGGTTTTCCTAGTTCCGTACACAGATGGCGCCAATGCGTTTTGGCGCCAGGTTCGAACGACCTCGCTCTACTCGTGTTTGGCATTTGAATGTTTCAAAGGGGTTTGCGACAGGGGGTGGTTCTTGTGCAAGGCTGAGCTTTCCAGCTGCGTTTAAGCTATGCTAGCATGTGTGCGTATATATATATATATATATATATATATATATATATATATATATATATATATATATATATATATATAAATACACAAACACACACACACACACATGCATATATACATACACACACACGGTAATGGTAAAGATGATGAGGTAGCACTTTTTTTTTTCTTTTTTTTTACAATGCCTGTGTTTCAGATGGCGATCTTTCTCCCCTCTATGTTTCCGGTTGGAAGGAGTGTGCAGCGTTTTCTATATTTATTTTGTCATTCACTTCTATGTTGCTCGTCTTCGTACATGGGGCATGCTACCTAATTCTACCGGTCGATTCGACACGTTGCGATCCGTCCCGGCCTGTGCCGTATCAAAATTTTCAGTGGGCCTTGCGGTAAATAAAAAGAAATGAAGGAAATGCGCGTAGTATATTACAATTGCACACGGGCTTGAAACGAAGCCCTCAAGGAAGGTCACCTTGAGCGGTCGCATTCAGACGGAAGTAAGCATTCCCCTGGCGCGTTTTTTTTCCGCTCGCCTGTTCCGTTTTCTACGAGGTTGCCTTGGTTGGTTTCGCGTTACAAGCAAGCTTGCACTCGGGTCTCGTTTCTACGCGACAGCGTTTCGTTAACAGCGAAAGACTGAGGCGTTGCGAATTCATCCGTGAGATAGGGAGCGTTGAGTCTGTACACAGGCTGAATTTTATAATATTGCCCACGCTGTTGCTGAGGTTACCCATGTCGGCAGGGCGCCCACAAGGCAGTAGTACAATGAAGTGAAGTGAAGGACATCGCTTCTCGGCCTTTTGGCTAAGATCAAAGTGTAGTATCTGTTCTTATCAGCTTAATATCTGATACGGGTTCTATATGGACCCACGATATTAAACCTATTTTTGGAAGTTGGCGGAGTGCTTGAAGCCTGCTTCACCTCCGCCGCAGGTCGGCCCGGTATTGCACTACCTCCGGGATCGGCCCCGCTCACTTAGGTGAGACTTCATTCAATCAAAATGAAGAGCACAAGCTCAACGCGAGCACTGACTTGACACGCACCATTCCTATACTACACGCAACGATGCCGGTTCGCGGACCACGAGAGTAATTAAACTGCCACTCCATCTGTGTGTAGCGTCGCACTTGTTGCGTCGCAAATGGGACAGCCGCTCCAGCAAATTTCTAGTTATGGGCTTCGAGAAAAATTAATGAAAGCAAAAGAAAGAACCAGAATTCCTATTTGTCCGATGTCTCTGAATGATTGTCTCCTGTAAAGAGCCACTTGGGGGGATGGGGGGTAGGATTAGCCGTGGGGTTCGCAATCAATATGAATCCCACTCAAAGCCAACACTGGATTTTGGAGTTCACTATCGCTTGGATCCGTAAACCACCGCGCCCACGCAAGCTCGCCCTGCCGCCGAAATCCGCTGCCCAAGTGGAAGAAAGATTCCCTATGAAAGAAAAATAGAGTGCCCGATTTCTGGCAACTACTGTGCAGCCTTTGTGTACACATTTTCGCAGCAGTGGGACCGAGCGCCTCGAAAACAAACTTGTCGTATGCCCGAATGTGGCGAAATATATTCAAGGGTTAAAAGGTGCCTCATCTTTCTAACCTGTATGTTACGAAGACCTGTTGCTACCTTTTCATCATGAACATCATCATCATCATCATCCTGGCTACGCCCACTGCAGGGCAAAGGCATCTCCCATGATCCTCCAAGTACCCCGGTCAGGTGCCGATTGTCGCCATGTAGTCCCTAATCTAATCTGCCCTCCTACCTTTCTGCCACCCCCTGCTACGCTTCCCTCCTCTCGGAATTCAGTCTGTAACCCTTAATGGCCACCGGTTATCTTCCCCCCAGATTGCATGCCCTGCGCATGCCCATTTGTTTTTCCTGGTTTAAACTTTGGTGTCATTAACGAGCGTTTGTTCTCGCACACCCCAATCTGCTCTATTCCGATCCCCCCGTGACGCCACACCCATCATCCTTCTTTCCAGAGCCCGTTGCGTCGCCCTCAGTTACCCTTCGGTATCCTCAAAGCTTTTTGTTGGGACACTCGTGGCATCTTTCTCGTTTAATGAAGTCAAATTTTTTTCAGTTTTGGGGGAAAACTCAATGAGCTAGGCGCGATTGTGTCCCTGGCGCCGCTCTCAACAAGATGGCGGCGCCCATGCTTTTTGCCTGCAGGTTCGGCCCTACGCAGAACACGCCTGCCGGGCAGTGTAGCCACGTTGAAGGGGCAAAGCGTAGTGCAGTGAAGCGCTTGCTCGGGCGAAAAACGCAAATATGAGCCAAACAGGAATTTCCATTATTGGAAATTCCAGTTCAGTTTGCGCATTGCGTTCGCCTAAGGTAAAGAACACAAATGCGAGTGCCACAGCAGTCAAGTCAAAGCTTAGGATTGCGTACCATTTTTTTTTTTTTTTTCGTGCCTTTTACTCCTGGCCTGCGTGGCCCTAGCGCGCATGCACACGAAAGTAATGAAATGGTGAAAACACGAAATAATGCGGTGCGGCTGTATCATATCTATTTTGTGCGCTTTGTTCTTTGTGGACTACAGCGGTGTGCGTCATGAGAAAGTTTCGGTGCCCTTCTTGGGTGACCAGTGAAGCTATATTTAAAACCACATTGATTTGTACGGTTATTGCTACAAACTGCGTGTGGGTGTTTTTCTTTTTCGCTGCCAACGATGGGTTATCGCAACCGCGATCGGTTCTGCTGCTACGCTAGACGCGTGCTTGCCAACGGTTGGCTCTATACGCGACCCGCGACGCGTGGTCGGCACATTCAAGCAGTCAATTGCAAACCGTTCCAAGAAAAAGGATGTACTCCACTTGCCACCTAGTTCGACGATTGTACTTTCTGACCCTCGAGGAAGCGCCGCCATCCCACGTTTTCTATAATACGATAAGATTCAGAGCGACCGCGACCACTTGTCTTTGTCAATATCTCGGAAACGCTTTCTTTTTCTTTTTTTTTTTAAATCCAGATACTCAGACGCGCCCGTGTTCACGCGCACTTGCTCTCTCCGATAAGCAGGGAAGCTCGGTTGGGGTGGTGTCGGGCCTTGCGCATGCGCTGCTGAGCTCGTCGCTTCGCCGGCCGGTCGATGCTGGCGCGGGTACTGGTAATGAACTTCGACGTGCATGGTGAAACGTCACTTTGTATTGCCACTGTAGACTAGCAATGCAATGTGTTTGCGAGCGATTGGATAAATGAGAAAGCGTGCACTGTCTACAGTTTATGCCCCTCTAGAGTAGTGGAAATGTTGCTCCAAGTGTTAGGTTTGTAATTTGCGCCTACGAACATGAACTAAACAAAGAAAATGGTCTGCAGCCGCCTTCGCTTCATAAAATTCCCGTACGAAGAAATTTCCGTGCGCGAATGAGAGAGCAAAAGAGAGAAACCATGCTAAGAAGAATGGCTGCCTTTTACGTGATCTCGCGCATGAAACCAGACGATGGATTAATTTTAGCCGTTCATTTTGATTTGCCGAATGTAAACCGGAACACTTTCTCCACGCGGTCTTCAGATTTGAATGGCAATCAATCACATCCTTTCTTTTTTTTTTTTTTTTTCTGTTTCTTTCTATCTGGAACCGAAAGAATTCAGAACGCCATTTCAATCTTAGATTCGATTAGATATCGTGACTGGTATGCTGAAATATCACGCCTTATCTGGTGTTAACCTTCTTGATCACGGCAATAAAAAATCGCCAGTTCCCGAACTTTAATCGCGCCGAAGATGAACCGATATGCTGGATTCTTATTGTCATGATTTTATAGAAAGCGCTGGTTCTATGGCTAGCTTTGAGGAAAAGAAAAACATCGTTCAGGAATGTATAACTCTAAACAACTAAAAAAAAAATCTGCCGGCAATTGGTACTACAACGAGAGTACTGAGAATACTGGAAAAGATGAAATCCAATCATGCTGAACTGAACTGAAATTATTTCATCAAGACATGCCCCGAAAAACGTGGCCACTTTCAATGATAATTTCAAATGTGATTTCTTTCTTTTTTTTTTTCTTTTTTACGACGGATAATAATTATCTTTCCAATGGCGGATGTGAAAATT
>NW_027315210.1:0-53563 GCF_023375885.2 Dermacentor andersoni | reverse complement strand
ACGTGCGCGTTCTGCCAAAAGCACCATTTGCATGCACATCTTGTGGTTTTGCAGAAAACTTCATCCGCGTCTACCAAAAGATGCATGTGCATGCTTAAAACGCGTTTTCGCACAAATCCGTGCGCGGGTGCTAAAAAGAGCAGCATCGGCATGCTTAGCACGTCTTTTGGTAGAAATCCACGTGCGCGTTCTGCCAAAAGCACCATTTGCATGCACATCTTCTGGTTTTGCAGAAAACTTCATCCGCGTCTACCAAAAGATGCATGTGCATGCTTAAAACGCGTTTTCGCACAAATCCGTGCGCGGGTGCTAAAAAGAGCAGCATCGGCATGCTTAGCACGTCGTTTGGTAGAAATCCACGTGCGCGTTCTGCCAAAAGCACCATTTGCATGCACATCTTGTGGTTTTGCAGAAAACTTCATCCGCGTCTACCAAAAGATGCATGTGCATGCTTAAAACGCGTTTTCGCACAAATCCGTGCGCGGGTGCTAAAAAGAGCAGCATCGGCATGCTTAGCACGTCGTCTGGTAGAAATCCACGTGCGCGTTCTGCAAAAAGCACCATGTGCATGCACATATTGTGGTTTTGCAGAAAACTTCATCCGCGTCTACCAAAAGATGCATGTGCATGCTTAAAACGCGTTTTCGCACAAATGCGTGCGCGGGTGCTAAAAAGAGCAGCATCGGCATGCTTAGCACGTCGTTTGGTAGAAATCCACGTGCGCGTTCTGCCAAAAGCACCATTTGCATGCACATCTTGTGGTTTTGCAGAAAACTTCATCCGCGTCTACCAAAAGATGCATGTGCATGCTTAAAACGCGTTTTCGCACAAATCCGTGCGCGGGTGCTAAAAAGAGCAGCATCGGCATGCTTAGCACGTCGTTTGGTAGAAATCCACGTGCGCGTACTGCCAAAAGCACCATTTGCATGCACATCTTGTGGTTTTGCAGAAAACTTCATCCGCGTCTACCAAAAGATGCATGTGCATGCTTAAAACGCGTTTTCGCACAAATCCGTGCGCGGGTGCTAAAAAGAGCAGCATCGGCATGCTTAGCACGTCGTTTGGTAGAAATCCACGCGCGCGTTCTGCCAAAAGCACCATTTGCATGCACATCTTGTGGTTTTGCAGAAAACTTCATCCGCGTCTACCAAAAGATGCATGTGCATGCTTAAAACGCGTTTTCGCACAAATCCGTGCGCGGGTGCTCAAAAGAGCAGCATCGGCATGCTTAGCACGTCGTTTGGTAGAAATCCACGTGCGCGTTCTGCCAAAAGCACCATTTGCACGCACATCTTGTGGTTTTGCAGAAAACTTCATCCGCGTCTACCAAAAGATGCATGTGCATGCTTAAAACGCGTTTTCGCACAAATGCGTGCGCGGGTGCTAAAAAGAGCAGCATCGGCATGCTTAACACGTCGTTTGGTAGAAATCCACGTGCGCGTTCTGCCAAAAGCACCATTTGCATGCACATATTGTGGTTTTGCAGAAAACTTCATCCGCGTCTACCAAAAGATGCATGTGCATGCTTAAAACGCGTTTTCGCACAAATGCGTGCGCGGGTGCTAAAAAGAGCAGCATCGGCATGCTTAGCACGTCGTTTGGTAGAAATCCACGTGCGCGTTCTGCCAAAAGCACCATTTGCATGCACATCTTGTGGTTTTGCAGAAAACTTCATCCGCGTCTACCAAAAGATGCTTGTGCATGCTTAAAACGCGTTTTCGCACAAATCCGTGCGCGGGTGCTAAAAAGAGCAGCATCGGCATGCTTAGCACGTCGTTTGGTAGAAATCCACGTGCGCGTTCTGCCAAAAGCACCATTTGCATGCACATTTTGTGGTTTTGCAGAAAACTTCATCCGCGTCTACCAAAAGATGCATGTGCATGCTTAAAACGCGTTTTCGCACAAATCCGTGCGCGGGTGCTAAAAAGAGCAGCATCGGCATGCTTAGCGCGTCGTTTGGTAGAAATCCACGCGCGCGTTCTGCCAAAAGCACCATTTGCATGCACATCTTGTGGTTTTGCAGAAAACTTCATCCGCGTCTACCAAAAGATGCATGTGCATGCTTAAAACGCGTTTTCGCACAAATCCGTGCGCGGGTGCTAAAAAGAGCAGCATCGGCATGCTTAGCACGTCGTTTGGTAGAAATCCACGTGCGCGTTCTGCCAAAAGCACCATTTGCACGCACATCTTGTGGTTTTGCAGAAAACTTCATCCGCGTCTACCAAAAGATGCATGTGCATGCTTAAAACGCGTTTTCGCACAAATGCGTGCGCGGGTGCTAAAAAGAGCAGCATCGGCATGCTTAACACGTCGTTTGGTAGAAATCCACGTGCGCGTTCTGCCAAAAGCACCATTTGCATGCACATATTGTGGTTTTGCAGAAAACTTCATCCGCGTCTACCAAAAGATGCATGTGCATGCTTAAAACGCGTTTTTGCACAAATCCGTGTGCGGGTGCTAAAAAGAGCAGCATCGGCATGCTTAGCACGTCGTTTGGTAGAAATCCACGTGCGCGTTCTGCCAAAAGCACCATTTGCACGCACATCTTGTGGTTTTGCAGAAAACTTCATCCGCGTCTACCAAAAGATGCATGTGCATGCTTAAAACGCGTTTTCGCACAAATGCGTGCGCGGGTGTGCTAAAAGAGCAGCATCGGCATGCTTAACACGTCGTTTGGTAGAAATCCACGTGCGCGTTCTGCCAAAAGCACCATTTGCATGCACATCTTGTGGTTTTGCAGAAACTTCATCCGCGTCTACCAAAAGATGCATGTGCATGCTTAAAACGCGTTTTCGCACAAATCCGTGCGCGGGTGCTAAAAAGAGCAGCATCGGCATGCTTAGCACGTCGTTTGGTAGAAATCCACGTGCGCGTTTTGCCAAAAGCACCATTTGCATGCACATCTTGTGGTTTTGCAGAAAACTTCATCCGCGTCTACCCAAAAGATGCATGTGAATGCTTAAAACGCGTTTTCGCACAAATCCGTGCGCGGGTGCTAAAAAGAGCAGCATCGGCATGCTTAGCACGTCGTTTGGTAGAAATCCACGCGCGCGTTCTGCCAAAAGCACCATTTGCATGCACATCTTGTGGTTTTGCAGAAAACTTCATCCGCGTCTACCAAAAGATGCATGTGCATGCTTAAAACGCGTTTTCGCACAAATCCGTGCGCGGGTGCTAAAAAGAGCAGCATCGGGCATGCTTAGCACGTCGTTTGGTAGAAATCCACGTGCGCGTTCTGCCAAAAGCACCATTTGCATGCACATCTTGTGGTTTTGCAGAAAACTTCATCCGCGTCTACCAAAAGATGCATGTGCATGCTTAAAACGCGTTTTCGCACAAATCCGTGCGCGGTGCTAAAAAGAGCAGCATCGGCATGCTTAGCACGTCGTTTGGTAGAAATCCACGTGCGCGTTCTGCCAAAAGCACCATTTGCATGCACATCTTGTGGTTTTGCAGAAAACTTCATCCGCGTCTACCAAAAGATGCATGTGCATGCTTAAAACGCGTTTTCGCACAAATCCGTGCGCGGGTGCTAAAAAGAGCAGCATCGGCATGCTTAGCAC
Organism: Dermacentor andersoni; assembly: GCF_023375885.2. Classification (NCBI taxonomy): domain Eukaryota; kingdom Metazoa; phylum Arthropoda; class Arachnida; order Ixodida; family Ixodidae; genus Dermacentor; species Dermacentor andersoni. Next base: position 50,000 of record NW_027315210.1, on the reverse strand, counting down.
GTCGTTTGGTAGAAATCCACGCGCGCGTTCTGCCAAAAGCACCATTTGCATGCACATCTTGTGGTTTTGCAGAAAACTTCATCCGCTTCTACCAAAAGATGCATGTGCATGCTTAAAACGCGTTTTCGCACAAATCCGTGCGCGGGTGCTAAAAAGAGCAGCATCGGCATGCTTAGCACGTCGTTTGGTAGAAATCCACGTGCGCGTTCTGCCAAAAGCACCATTTGCATGCACATCTTGTGGTTTTGCAGAAAACTTCATCCGCGTCTACCAAAAGATGCATGTGCATGCTTAAAACGCGTTTTCGCACAAATCCGTGCGCGGGTGCTAAAAAGAGCAGCTTCGGCATGCTTAGCACGTCGTTTGGTAGAAATCCACGTGCGCGTTCTGCCAAAAGCACCATTTGCATGCACATCTTGTGGTTTTGCAGAAAACTTCATCCGCGTCTACCAAAAGATGCATGTGCATGCTTAAAACGCGTTTTCGCACAAATCCGTGCGCGGGTGCTAAAAAGAGGAGCATCGGCATGCTTAGCACGTCGTTTGGTAGAAATCCACGTGCGCGTTCTGCCAAAAGCACCATTTGCATGCACATCTTGTGGTTTTGCAGAAAACTTCATCCGCGTCTACCAAAGATGCATGTGCATGCTTAAAACGCGTTTTCGCACAAATCCGTGCGCGGGTGCTAAAAAGAGCAGCATCGGCATGCTTAGCACGTCGTTTGGTAGAAATCCACGTGCGCGTTCTGCCAAAAGCACCATTTGCATGCACATCTTGTGGTTTTGCAGAAAACTTCATCCGCGTCTACCAAAAGATGCATGTGCATGCTTAAAACGCGTTTTTCGCACAAATCCGTGCGCGGGTGCTAAAAAGAGCAGCATCGGCATGCTTAGCACGTCTTTTGGTAGAAATCCACGTGCGCGTTCTGCCAAAAGCACCATTTGCATGCACATCTTCTGGTTTTGCAGAAAACTTCATCCGCGTCTACCAAAAGATGCATGTGCATGCTTAAAACGCGTTTTCGCACAAATCCGTGCGCGGGTGCTAAAAAGAGCAGCATCGGCATGCTTAGCACGTCGTTTGGTAGAAATCCACGTGCGCGTTCTGCCAAAAGCACCATTTGCATGCACATCTTGTGGTTTTGCAGAAAACTTCATCCGCGTCTACCAAAAGATGCATGTGCATGCTTAAAACGCGTTTTCGCACAAATCCGTGCGCGGGTGCTAAAAAGAGCAGCATCGGCATGCTTAGCACGTCGTCTGGTAGAAATCCACGTGCGCGTTCTGCAAAAAGCACCATGTGCATGCACATATTGTGGTTTTGCAGAAAACTTCATCCGCGTCTACCAAAAGATGCATGTGCATGCTTAAAACGCGTTTTCGCACAAATGCGTGCGCGGGTGCTAAAAAGAGCAGCATCGGCATGCTTAGCACGTCGTTTGGTAGAAATCCACGTGCGCGTTCTGCCAAAAGCACCATTTGCATGCACATCTTGTGGTTTTGCAGAAAACTTCATCCGCGTCTACCAAAAGATGCATGTGCATGCTTAAAACGCGTTTTCGCACAAATCCGTGCGCGGGTGCTAAAAAGAGCAGCATCGGCATGCTTAGCACGTCGTTTGGTAGAAATCCACGTGCGCGTACTGCCAAAAGCACCATTTGCATGCACATCTTGTGGTTTTGCAGAAAACTTCATCCGCGTCTACCAAAAGATGCATGTGCATGCTTAAAACGCGTTTTCGCACAAATCCGTGCGCGGGTGCTAAAAAGAGCAGCATCGGCATGCTTAGCACGGTCGTTTGGTAGAAATCCACGCGCGCGTTCTGCCAAAAGCACCATTTGCATGCACATCTTGTGGTTTTGCAGAAAACTTCATCCGCGTCTACCAAAAGATGCATGTGCATGCTTAAAAACGCGTTTTCGCACAAATCCGTGCGCGGGTGCTCAAAAGAGCAGCATCGGCATGCTTAGCACGTCGTTTGGTAGAAATCCACGTGCGCGTTCTGCCAAAAGCACCATTTGCCACGCACATCTTGTGGTTTTGCAGAAAACTTCATCCGCGTCTACCAAAAGATGCATGTGCATGCTTAAAACGCGTTTTCGCACAAATGCGTGCGCGGGTGCTAAAAAGAGCAGCATCGGCATGCTTAACACGTCGTTTGGTAGAAATCACGTGCGCGTTCTGCCAAAAGCACCATTTGCATGCACATATTGTGGTTTTGCAGAAAACTTCATCCGCGTCTACCAAAAGATGCATGTGCATGCTTAAAACGCGTTTTTGCACAAATCCGTGTGCGGGTGCTAAAAAGAGCAGCATCGGCATGCTTAGCACGTCGTTTGGTAGAAATCCACGTGCGCGTTCTGCCAAAAGCACCATTTGCATGCACATCTTGTGGTTGTGCAGAAAACTTCATCCGCGTCTACCAAAAGATGCATGTGCATGCTTAAAACGCGTTTTCGCACAAATCCGTGCGCGGGTGCTAAAAAGAGCAGCATCGGCATGCTTAGCACGTCGTTTGGTAGAAATCCACGTGCGCGTTCTGCCAAAAGCACCATTTGCATGCACATCTTGTGGTTTTGCAGAAAACTTCATCCGCGTCTACCAAAAGATGCATGTGCATGCTTAAAACGCGTTTTCGCACAAATGCGTGCGCGGGTGCTAAAAAGAGCAGCATCCGCATGCTTAGCACGTCGTTTGGTAGAAATCCACGTGCGCGTTCTGCCAAAAGCACCATTTGCATGCACATCTCGTGGTTTTGCAGAAAACTTCATCCGCGTCTACCAAAAGATGCATGTGCATGCTTAAAACGCGTTTTCGCACAAATCCGTGCGCGGGTGCTAAAAAGAGCAGAATCGGCATGCTTAGCACGTCGTTTGGTAGAAATCCACGTGCGCGTTCTGCAAAAAGCACCATTTGCATGCACATCTTGTGGTTTTGCAGAAAACTTCATCCGCGTCTACCAAAAGATGCATGTGCATGCTTAAAACGCGTTTTCGCACAAATGCGTGCGCGGGTGCTAAAAAGAGCAGCATCGGCATGCTTAGCACGTCGTTTGGTAGAAATCCACGTGCGCGTTCTGCAAAAAGCACCATTTGCATGCACATCTTGTGGTTTTGCAGAAAACTTCATCCGCGTCTACGAAAAGATGCATGCGCATGCTTAAAACGCGTTTTCGCACAAATGCGTGCGCGGGTGCTAAAAAGAGCAGCATCGGCATGCTTAGCACGTCGTTTGGTAGAAATTCCACGTGCGCGTTCTGCCAAAAGCACAATTTGCATGCACATCTTGTGGTTTTGCAGAAAACTTCATCCGCGTCTACCAAAAGATGCATGCGCATGCTTAAAACGCGTTTTCGCACAAATGCGTGCGCGGGTGCTAAAAAGAGCAGCATCGGCATGCTTAGCACGTCGTTTGGTAGAAATCCACGTGCGCGTTCTGCCAAAAGCACCATTTGCATGCACATCTTGTGGTTTTGCAGAAAACTTCATCCGCGTCTACCAAAAGATGCATGTGCATGCTTAAAACGCGTTTTCGCACAAATCCGTGCGCGGGTGCTAAAAAGAGCAGCATCGGCATGCTTAGCACGTCGTTTGGTAGAAATCCACGGGCGCGTTCTGCCAAAAGCACCATTTGCATGCACATTGTGGTTTTGCAGAAAACTTCATCCGCGTCTACCAAAAGATGCATGTGCATGCTTAAAACGCGTTTTCGCACAAATGCGTGCGCGGGTGCTAAAAAGAGCAGCATCGGCATGCTTAGCACGTCGTTTGGTAGAAATCCAAGTGCGCGTTCTGCAAAAAGCACCATTTGCATGCACATCTTGTGGTTTTGCAGAAAACTTCATCCGCGTCTACCAAAAGATGCATGTGCATGCTTAAAACGCGTTTTCGCACAAATGCGTGCGCGGGTGCTAAAAAGAGCAGCATCGCCATGCTTAGCACGTCGTTTGGTAGAAATCCACGTGCGCGTTCTGCCAAAAGCACCATTTGCATGCACATCTTGTGGTTTTGCAGAAAACTTCATCCGCGTCTACCAAAAGATGCATGTGCATGCTTAAAACGCGTTTTCGCACAAATCCGTGCGCGGGTGCTAAAAAGAGCAGCATCGGCATGCTTAGCACGTCGTTTGGTAGAAATCCACGTGCGCGTTCTGCCAAAGCACCATTTGCATGCACATCTTGTGGTTTTGCAGAAAACTTCATCCGTGTCTACCAAAAGATGCATGTGCATGCTTAAAACGTGTTTTCGCACAAATGTGTGCGTGGGTGCTAAAAAGAGCAGCATCGGCATGCTTAGCACGTCGTTTGGTAGAAATCCACGTGCGCGTTCTGCCAAAAGCACCATTTGCATGCACATCTTGTGGTTTTGCAGAAAACTTCATCCGCGTCTACCAAAAGATGCATGTGCATGCCTAAAACGCGTTTTCGCACAAATCCGTGCGCGGGTGCTAAAAAGAGCAGAATCGGCATGATTAGCACGTCGTTTGGTAGAAATCCACGTGCGCGTTCTGCAAAAAGCACCATTTGCATGCACATCTTGTGGTTTTGCAGAAAACTTCATCCGCGTCTACCAAAAGATGCATGTGCATGCTTAAAACGCGTTTTCGCACAAATGCGTGCGCGGGTGCTAAAAAGAGCAGCATCGGCATGCTTAGCACGTCGTTTGGTAGAAATCCACGTGCGCGTTCTGCAAAAAGCACCATTTGCATGCACATCTTGTGGTTTTGCAGAAAACTTCACCCGCGTCTACCAAAAGATGCATGCGCATGCTTAAAACGCGTTTTCGCACAAATGCGTGCGCGGGTGCTAAAAAGAGCAGCATCGGCATGCTTAGCACGTCGTTTGGTAGAAATCCACGTGCGCGCTCTGCCAAAAGCACCATTTGCATGCACATGTTGTGGTTTTGCAGAAAACTTCATCCGCGTCTACCAAAAGATGCATGCGCATGCTTAAAACGCGTTTTCGCACAAATGCGTGCGCGGGTGCTAAAAAGAGCAGCATCGGCATGCTTAGCACGTCGTTTGGTAGAAATCCACGTGCGCGTTCTGCCAAAAGCACCATTTGCATGCACATCTTGTGGTTTTGCAGAAAACTTCATCCGCGTCTACCAAAAGATGCATGTGCATGCTTAAAACGCGTTTTCGCACAAATCCGTGCGCGGGTGCTAAAAAGAGCAGCATCGGCATGCTTAGCACGTCGTTTGGTAGAAATCCACGTGCGCGTTCTGCCAAAAGCACCATTTGCATGCACATTGTGGTTTTGCAGAAAACTTCATCCGCGTCTACCAAAAGATGCATGTGCATGCTTAAAACGCGTTTTCGCACAAATGCGTGCGCGGGTGCTAAAAAGAGCAGCATCGGCATGCTTAGCACGTCGTTTGGTAGAAATCCAAGTGCGCGTTCTGCAAAAAGCACCATTTGCATGCACATCTTGTGGTTTTGCAGAAAACTTCATCCGCGTCTACCAAAAGATGCATGTGCATGCTTAAAACGCGTTTTCGCACAAATGCGTGCGCGGGTGCTAAAAAGAGCAGCATCGGCATGCTTAGCACGTCGTTTGGTAGAAATCCACGTGCGCGTTCTGCCAAAAGCACCATTTGCATGCACATCTTGTGGTTTTGCAGAAAACTTCATCCGCGTCTACCAAAAGATGCATGTGCATGCTTAAAACGCGTTTTCGCACAAATGCGTGCGCGGGTGCTAAAAAGCGCAGCATCGGCATGCTTAGCACGTCGTTTGGTAGAAATCCACGTGCGCGTTCTGCCAAAAGCACCATTTGCATGCACATCTTGTGGTTTTCCAGAAAACTTCATCCGCGTCTACCAAAAGATGCATGTGCATGCTTAAAACGCGTTTTCGCACAAATCCGTGCACGGGTGCTAAAAAGAGCAGCATCGGCATGCTTAGCACGTCATTTGGTAGAAATCCACGTGCGCGTTCTGCCAAAAGCACCATTTGCATGCACATCTTGTGGTTTTGCAGAAAACTTCATCCGCGTCTACCAAAAGATGCATGTGCATGCTTAAAACGCGTTTTCGCACAAATCCGTGCGCGGGTGCTAAAAAGAGCAGCATCGGCATGCTTAGCACGTCGTTTGGTAGAAATCCACGTGCGCGTTCTGCCAAAAGCACCATTTGCATGCACATCTTGTGGTTTTGCAGAAAACTTCATCCGCGTCTACCAAAAGATGCATGTGCATGCTTAAAACGCGTTTTCGCACAAATGCGTGCGCTAGTGCTAAAAAGAGCAGCATCGGCATGCTTAGCACGTCGTTTGGTAGAAATCCACGTGCGCGTTCTGCCAAAAGCACCATTTGCATGCACATCTTGTGGTTTTGCAGAAAACTTCATCCGCGTCTACCAAAAGATGCATGTGCATGCTTAAAACGCGTTTTCGTACAAATCCGTGCGCGGGTGCTAAAAAGAGCAGCATCGGCATGCTTAGCACGTCGTTTGGTAGAAATCCACGTGCGCGTTCTCCCAAAAGCACCATTTGCATGCACATCTTGTGGTTTTGCAGAAAACTTCATCCGCGTCTAACAAAAGATGCATGTGCATGCTTAAAACGCGTTTTCGCACAAATCCGTGCGCGGGTGCTAAAAAGAGCAGCATCGGCATGCTTAGCACGTCGTTTGGTAGAAATCCACGTGCGCGTTCTGCCAAAAGCACCATTTGCATGCACATCTTGTGGTTTTGCAGAAAACTTCATCCGCGTCTACCAAAAGATGCATGAGCATGCTTAAAACGCGTTTTCGCACAAATCCGTGCGCGGGTGCTAAAAAGAGCAGCATCGGCATGCTTAGCACGTCGTTTGGTAGAAATCCACGTGCGCGTTCTGCCAAAAACACCATTTGCATGCACATCTTGTGGTTTTGCAGAAAACTTCATCCGCGTCTACCAAAAGATGCATGTGCATGCTTAAAGCGCGTTGTCGCACAAATCCGTGCGCAGGTGCTAAAAAGAGCAGCATCGGCATGCTTAGCACGTCGTTTGGTAGAAATCCACGTGCGCGTTCTGCCAAAAGCACCATTTGCATGCACATCTTGTGGTTTTGCAGAAAACTTCATCCGCGTCTACCAAAAGATGCATGTGTATGCTTAAAACGCGTTTTCGCACAAATCCGTGCGCGGGTGCTAAAAAGAGCAGCATCGGCATGCTTAGCACGTCGTTTGGTAGAAATCCACGTGCGCGTTCTGCCAAAAGCACCATTTGCATGCACATCTTGTGGTTTTGCAGAAAACTTCATCCGCGTCTACCAAAAGATGCATGTGCATGCTTAAAACGCGTTTTCGCACAAATGCGTGCGCGGGTGCTAAAAAGAGCAGCATCGGCATGCTTAGCACGTCGTTTGGTAGAAATCCACGTGCGCGTTCTGCCAAAAGCACCATTTGCATGCACAACTTGTGGTTTTGCAGAAAAGTTCATCCGCGTCTACCAAAAGATGCATGTGCATGCTTAAAACGCGTTTTCGCACAAATGCGTGCGCGGGTGCTAAAAAGAGCAGCATCGGCATGCTTAGCACGTCGTTTGGTAGAAATCCACGTGCGCGTTCTGCCAAAAGCACCATTTGCATGCACATCTTGTGGTTTTGCAGAAAACTTCATCCGCGTCTACCAAAAGATGCATGTGCATGCTTAAAACGCGTTTTCGCACAAATCCGTGCGCGGGTGCTAAAAAGAGCAGCATCGGCATGCTTAGCACGTCGTTTGGTAGAAATCCACGTGCGCGTTCTGCAAAAAGCACCATTTGCATGCACATCTTGTGGTTTTGCAGAAAACTTCATCCGCGTCTACCAAAAGATGCATGTGCATGCTTAAAACGCGTTTTCGCACAAATGCGTGCGCGGATGCTAAAAAGAGCAGCATCGGCATGCTTAGCACGTCGTTTGGTAGAAATCCACGTGCGCGTTCTGCCAAAAGCACCATTTGCATGCACATCTTGTGGTTTTGCAGAAAACTTCATCCGCGTCTACCAAAAGATGCATGTGCATGCTTAAAACGCGTTTTCGCACAAATCCGTGCGCGGGTGCTAAAAAGAGCAGCAGCGGCATGCTTAGCACGTCGTCTGGTAGAAATCCACGTGCGCGTTGTGCAAAAAGCACCATTTGCATGCACATCTTGTGGTTTTGCAGAAAACTTCATCCGCGTCTACCAAAAGATGCATGTGCATGCTTAAAACGCGTTTTCGCACAAATGGGTGCGCGGGTGCTAAAAAGAGCAGCATCGGCATGCTTAGCATGTCGTTTGGTAGAAATCCACGTGCGCGTTCTGCCAAAAGCACCATTTGCATGCACATCTTGTGGTTTTGCAGAAAACTTCATCCGCGTCTACCAAAAGATGCATGTGCATGCTTAAAACGCGTTTTCGCACAAATCCGTGCGCGGGTGCTAAAAAGAGCAGCATCGGCATGCTTAGCACGTCGTTTGGTAGAAATCCACGTGCGCGTTCTGCCAAAAGCACCATTTGCATGCACATCTTGTGGTTTTGCAGAAAACTTCATCCGCGTCTACCAAAAGATGCATGTGCATGCTTAAAACGCGTTTTCGCACAAATCCGTGCGCGGGTGCTAAAAAGAGCAGCATCGGCATGCTTAGCACGTCGTTTGGTAGAAATCTACGTGCGCGTTCTGCCAAAAGCACCATTTGCATGCACATCTTGTGGTTTTGCAGAAAACTTCATCCGCGTCTACCAAAAGATGCATGTGCATGCTTAAAACGCGTTTTCGCACAAATGCGTGCGCGGGTGCTAAAAAGAGCAGCATCGGTATGCTTAGCACGTCGTTTGGTAGAAATCCACGTGCGCGTTCTGCCAAAAGCACCATTTGCATGCACATCTTGTGGTTTTGCAGAAAACTTCATCCGCGTCTACCAAAAGATGCATGTGCATGCTTAAAACGCGTTTTCGCACAAATCCGTGCGCGGGTGCTAAAAAGAGCAGCATCGGCATGCTTAGCACGTCGTTTGGTAGAAATCCACGTGCGCGTTCTGCAAAAAGCACCATTTGCATGCACATCTTGTGGTATTGCAGAAAACTTCATCCGCGTCTACCAAAAGATGCATGTGCATGCTTAAAACGCGTTTTCGCACAAATGCGTGCGCGGGTGCTAAAAAGAGCAGCATCGGCATGCTTAGCACGTCGTTTGGTAGAAATCCACGTGCGCGTTCTGCCAAAAGCACCATTTGCATGCACATCTTGTGGTTTTGCAGAAAATTTCATCCGCGTCTACCAAAAGATGCATGTGCATGCTTAAAACGCGTTTTCGCACAAATCCGCGCGCGGGTTCTAAAAAGAGCAGCATCGGCATGCTTAGCACGTCGTCTGGTAGAAATCCACGTGCGCGTTCTGCAAAAAGCACCATTTGCATGCACATCTTGTGGTTTTGCAGAAAACTTCATCCGCGTCTACCAAGAGATGGATGTGCGTGCTTAAAACGCGTTTTCGCACAAATGCGTGCGCGGGTGCTAAAAAGAGCAGCATCGGCATGCTTAGCACGTCGTTTGGTAGAAATCCACGTGCGCGTTCTGCCAAAAGCACCATTTGCATGCACATCTTGTGGTTTTGCAGAAAACTTCATCCGCGTCTACCAAAAGATGCATGTGCATGCTTAAAACGCGTTTTCGCACAAATGCGTGCGCGGGTGCTAAAAAGAGCAGCATCGGTATGCTTAGCACGTCGTTTGGTAGAAATCCACGTGCGCGTTCTGCCAAAAGCACCATTTGCATGCAGATCTTGTGGTTTTGCAGAAAACTTCATCCGCGTCTACCAAAAGATGCATGTGCATGCTTAAAACGCGTTTTCGCACAAATCCGTGCGCGGGTGCTAAAAAGAGCAGCATCGGCATGCTTAGCACGTCGTTTGGTAGAAATCCACGTGCGCGTTCTGCAAAAAGCACCATTTGCATGCACATCTTGTGGTTTTGCAGAAAACTTCATCCGCGTCTACCAAAAGATGCATGTGCATGCTTAAAACGAGTTTTCGCACAAATGCGTGCGCGGGTGCTAAAAAGAGCAGCATCGGCATGCTTAGCACGTCGTTTGGTATAAATCCACGTGCGCGTTCTGCCAAAAGCACCATTTGCATGCACATCTTGTGGTTTTGCAGAAAACTTCATCCGCGTCTACCAAAAGATGCATGTGCATGCTTAAAACGCGTTTTCGCACAAATCCGCTCGCGGGTGCTAAAAAGAGCAGCATCGGCATGCTTAGCACGTCGTCTGGTAGAAATCCACGTGCGCCTTCTGCAAAAAGCACCATTTGCATGCACATCTTGTGGTTTTGCAGAAAACTTCATCCGCGTCTACCAAGAGATGCATGTGCATGCTTAAAACGCGTTTTCGCACAAATGCGTGCGCGGGTGCTAAAAAGAGCAGCATCGGCATGCTTAGCACGTCGTTTGGTAGAAATCCACGTGCGCGTTCTGCCAAAAGCACCATTTGCATGCACATCTTGTGGTTTTGCAGAAAACTTCATCCGCGTCTACCAAAAGATGCATGTGCATGCTTAAAACGCGTTTTCGCACAAATCCGTGCGCGGGTGCTAAAAAGAGCAGCATCGGCATGCTTAGCACGTCGTCTGGTAGAAATCCGCGTGCGCGTTCTGCAAAAAGCACCATTTGCATGCACATCTTGTGGTTTTGCAGAAAACTTCATCCGCGTCTACCAAAAGATGCATGTGCATGCTTAAAACGCGTTTTCGCACAAATGGGTGCGCGGGTGCTAAAAAGAGCAGCATCGGCATGCTTAGCACGTCGTTTGGTAGAAATCCACGTGCGCGTTCTGCCAAAAGCACCATTTGCATGCACATCTTGTGGTTTTGCAGAAAACTTCATCCGCGTCTACCAAAAGATGCATGTGCATGCTTAAAACGCGTTTTCGCACAAATCCGTGCGCGGGTGCTAAAAAGAGCAGCATCGGCATGCTTAGCACGTCGTTTGGTAGAAATCCACGTGCGCGTTCTGCAAAAAGCACCATTTGCATGCACATCTTGTGGTTTTGCAGAAAACTTCATCCGCGTCTACCAAAAGATGCATGTGCATGCTTAAAACGCGTTTTCGCACAAATGCGTGCGCGGGTGCTAAAAAGAGCAGCATCGGTATGCTTAGCACGTCGTTTGGTAGAAATCCACGTGCGCGTTCTACCAAAAGCACCATTTGCATGCACATCTTGTGGTTTTGCAGAAAACTTCATCCGCGTCTACCAAAAGATGCATGTGCATGCTTAAAACGCGTTTTCGCACAAATCCGTGCGCGGGTGCTAAAAAGAGCAGCATCGGCATGCTTAGCACGTCGTTTGGTAGAAATCCACGTGCGCGTTCTGCAAAAAGCACCATTTGCATGCACATCTTGTGGTTTTGCAGAAAACTTCATCCGCGTCTACCAAAAGATGCATGTGCATGCTTGAAACGCGTTTTCGCACAAATGCGTGCGCGGGTGCTAAAAAGAGCAGCATCGGCATGCTTAGCACGTCGTTTGGTAGAAATCCACGTGCGCGTTCTGCCAAAAGCACCATTTGCATGCACATCTTGTGGTTTTGCAGAAAACTTCATCCGCGTCTACCAAAAGATGCATGTGCATGCTTAAAACGCGTTTTCGCACAAATCCGCGCGCGGGTGCTAAAAAGAGCAGCATCGGCATGCTTAGCACGTCGTCTGGTAGAAATCCACGTGCGCGTTCTGCAAAAAGCACCATTTGCATGCACATCTTGTGGTTTTGCAGAAAACTTCATCCGCGTCTACCAAGAGATGCATGTGCATGCTTAAAACGCGTTTTCGCACAAATGCGTGCGCGGGTGCTAAAAAGAGCAGCATCGGCATGCTTAGCACGTCGTTTGGTAGAAATCCACGTGCGCGTTCTGCCAAAAGCACCATTTGCATGCACATCTTGTGGTTTTGCAGAAAACTTCATCCGCGTCTACCAAAAGATGCATGTGCATGCTTAAAACGCGTTTTCGCACAAATGCGTGCGCGGGTGCTAAAAAGAGCAGCATCGGTATGCTTAGCACGTCGTTTGGTAGAAATCCACGTGCGCGTTCTGCCAAAAGCACCATTTGCATGCACATCTTGTGGTTTTGCAGAAAACTTCATCCGCGTCTACCAAAAGATGCATGTGCATGCTTAAAACGCGTTTTCGCACAAATCCGTGCGCGGGTGCTAAAAAGAGCAGCATCGGCATGCTTAGCACGTCGTTTGGTAGAAATCCACGTGCGCGTTCTGCAAAAAGCACCATTTGCATGCACATCTTGTGGTTTTGCAGAAAACTTCATCCGCGTCTGCCAAAAGATGCATGTGCATGCTTAAAACGCGTTTTCGCACAAATGCGTGCGCGGGTGCTAAAAAGAGCAGCATCGGCATGCTTAGCACGTCGTTTGGTAGAAATCCACGTGCGCGTTCTGCCAAAAGCACCATTTGCATGCACATCTTGTGGTTTTGCAGAAAACTTCATCCGCGTCTACCAAAAGATGCATGTGCATGCTTAAAACGCGTTTTCGCACAAATCCGCTCGCGGGTGCTAAAAAGAGCAGCATCGGCATGCTTAGCACGTCGTTTGGTAGAAATCCACGTGCGCGTTCTGCCAAAAGCACCATTTGCATGCACATCTTGTGGTTTTGCAGAAAACTTCATCCGCGTCTACCAAAAGATGCATGTGCATGCTTAAAACGCGTTTTCGCACAAATGCGTGCGCGGGTGCTAAAAAGAGCAGCATCGGCATGCTTAGCACGTCGCTTGGTAGAAATCCACGTGCGCGTTCTGCCAAAAGCACCATTTGCATGCACATCTTGTGGTTTTGCAGAAAACTTCATCCGCGTCTACCAAAAGATGCATGTGCTTGCTTAAAACGCGTTTTCGCACAAATCCGTGCGCGGGTGCTAAAAAGAGCAGCATCGGCATGCTTAGCACGTCGTTTGGTAGAAATCCACGTGCGCGTTCTGCCAAAAGCACCATTTGCATGCACATCTTGTGGTTTTGCAGAAAACTTCATCCGCGTCTACCAAAAGATGCATGTGCATGCTTAAAACGCGTTTTCGCACAAATCCGTGCGCGGGTGCTAAAAAGAGCAGCATCGGCATGCTTAGCACGTCGTTTGGTAGAAATTCACGTGCGCGTTCTGCCAAAAGCACCATTTGCATGCACATCTTGTGGTTTTGCAGAAAACTTCATCCGCGTCTACCAAAAGATGCATGTGCATGCTTAAAACGCGTTTTCGCACAAATCCGTGCGCGGGTGCTAAAAAGAGCAGCATCGGCATGCTTAGCACGTCGTTTGGTAGAAATCCACGTGCGCGTTCTGCCAAAAGCACCATTTGCATGCACATCTTGTGGTTTTGCAGAAAACTTCATCCGCGTCTACCAAAAGATGCATGTGCATGCTTAAAACGCGTTTTCGCACAAATCCGTGCGCGGGTGCTAAAAAGAGCAGCATCGGCATGCTTAGCACGTCGTTTGGTAGAAATCCACGTGCGCGTTCTGTCAAAAGCACCATTTGCATGCACATCTTGTGGTTTTGCAGAAAACTTCATCCGCGTCTACCAAAAGATGCATGTGCATGCCCAAAACGCGTTTTCGCACAAATCCGTGCGCGGGTGCTAAAAAGAGCAGCATCGGCATGCTTAGCACGTCGTTTGGTAGAAATCCACGTGCGCGTTCTGCCAAAAGCACCATTTGCATGCACATCTTGCGGTTTTGCAGAAAACTTCATCCGCGTCTACCAAAAGATGCATGTGCATGCTTAAAACGCGTTTTCGCACAAATGCGTGCGCGGGTGCTAAAAAGAGCAGTATCGGCATGCTTAGCACGTCGTTTGGTAGAAATCCACGTGCGCGTTCTGCCAAAAGCACCATTTGCATGCACATCTTGTGGTTTTGCAGAAAACTTCATCCGCGTCTACCAAAAGATGCATGTGCATGCTTAAAACGCGTTTTCGCACAAATCCGTGCGCGGGTGCTAAAAAGAGCAGCATCGGCATGCTTAGCACGTCGTTTGGTAGAAATTAACGTGCGCGTTCTGCCAAAAGCACCATTTGCATGCACATCTTGTGGTTTTGCAGAAAACTTCATCCGCGTCTACCAAAAGATGCATGTGCATGCTTAAAAACGCGTTTTCGCACAAATCCGTGCGCGGGTGCTAAAAAGAGCAGCATCGGCATGCTTAGCACGTCGTTTGGTAGAAATCCACGTGCGCGTTCTGCCAAAAGCGCCATTTGCATGCACATCTTGTGGTTTTGCAGAAAACTTCATCCGCGTCTACGAAAAGAAGCATGTGCATGCTTAAAACGCGTTTTCGCACAAATCCGTGCGCGGGTGCTAAAAAGAGCAGCATCGGCATGCTTAGCACGTCGTTTGGTAGAAATCCACGTGCGCGTTCTGTCAAAAGCACCATTTGCATGCACATCTTGTGGTTTTGCAGAAAACTTCATCCGCGTCTACCAAAAGATGCATGTGCATGCCCAAAACGCGTTTTCGCACAAATCCGTGCGCGGGTGCTAAAAAGAGCAGCATCGGCATGCTTAGCACGTCGTTTGGTAGAAATCCACGTGCGCGTTCTGCCAAAAGCACCATTTGCATGCACATCTTGCGGTTTTGCAGAAAACTTCATCCGCGTCTACCAAAAGATGCATGTGCATGCTTAAAACGCGTTTTCGCACAAATGCGTGCGCGGGTGCTAAAAAGAGCAGTATCGGCATGCTTAGCACGTCGTTTGGTAGAAATCCACGTGCGCGTTCTGCCAAAAGCACCATTTGCATGCACATCTTGTGGTTTTGCAGAAAACTTCATCCGCGTCTACCAAAAGATGCATGTGCATGCTTAAAACGCGTTTTCGCACAAATCCGTGCGCGGGTGCTAAAAAGAGCAGCATCGGCATGCTTAGCACGTCGTTTGGTAGAAATCCACGTGCGCGTTCTGCAAAAAGCACCATTTGCATGCACATCTTGTGGTTTTGCAGAAAACTTCATCCGCGTCTACCAAAAGATGCATGTGCATGCTTAAAACGCGTTTTCGCACAAATGCGTGCGCGGGTGCTAAAAAGAGCAGCATCGGCATGCTTAGCACGTCGTTTGGTAGAAATCCACGTGCGCGTTCTGCAAAAAGCACCATTTGCATGCATATCTTGTGGTTTTGCAGAAAACTTCATCCGCGTCTACCAAAAGATGCATGTGCATGCTTAAAACGCGTTTTCGCACAAATGCGTGCGCGGGTGCTAAAAAGAGCAGCATCGGCATGCTTAGCACGTCGTTTGGTAGAAATCAACGTGCGCGTTCTGCCAAAAGCACCATTTGCATGCACATCTTGTGGTTTTGCAGAAAACTTCATCCGCGTCTACCAAAAGATGCATGTGCATGCTTAAAACGCGTTTTCGCACAAATCCGTGCGCGGGTGCTAAAAAGAGCAGCATCGGCATGCTTAGCACGTCGTTTGGTAGAAATTCACGTGCGCGTTCTGCCAAAAGCACCATTTGCATGCACATCTTGTGGTTTTTGCAGAAAACTTCATCCGCGTCTACCAAAAGATGCATGTGCATGCTTAAAACGCGTTTTCGCACAAATCCGTGCGCGGGTGCTAAAAAGAGCAGCATCGGCATGCTTAGCACGTCGTTTGGTAGAAATCCACGTGCGCGTTCTGCCAAAAGCACCATTTGCATGCACATCTTGTGGTTTTGCAGAAAACTTCATCCGCGTCTACCAAAAGATGCATGTGCATGCTTAAAACGCGTTTTCGCACAAATCCGTGCGCGGGTGCTAAAAAGAGCAGCATCGGCATGCTTAGCACGTCGTTTGGTAGAAATCCACGTGCGCGTTCTGTCAAAAGCACCATTTGCATGCACATCTTGTGGTTTTGCAGAAAACTTCATCCGCGTCTACCAAAAGATGCATGTGCATGCCCAAAACGCGTTTTCGCACAAATCCGTGCGCGGGTGCTAAAAAGAGCAGCATCGGCATGCTTAGCACGTCGTTTGGTAGAAATCCACGTGCGCGTTCTGCCAAAAGCACCATTTGCATGCACATCTTGCGGTTTTGCAGAAAACTTCATCCGCGTCTACCAAAAGATGCATGTGCATGCTTAAAACGCGTTTTCGCACAAATGCGTGCGCGGGTGCTAAAAAGAGCAGTATCGGCATGCTTAGCACGTCGTTTGGTAGAAATCCACGTGCGCGTTCTGCCAAAAGCACCATTTGCATGCACATCTTGTGGTTTTGCAGAAAACTTCATCCGCGTCTACCAAAAGATGCATGTGCATGCTTAAAACGCGTTTTCGCACAAATCCGTGCGCGGGTGCTAAAAAGAGCAGCATCGGCATGCTTAGCACGTCGTTTGGTAGAAATTAACGTGCGCGTTCTGCCAAAAGCACCATTTGCATGCACATCTTGTGGTTTTGCAGAAAACTTCATCCGCGTCTACCAAAAGATGCATGTGCATGCTTAAACGCGATTTCGCACAAATCCGTGCGCGGGTGCTAAAAGAGCAGCATCGGCATGCTTAGCAATTCGTTTGGTAGAAATCCACGTGCGCGTTCTGCCAAAAGCGCCATTTGCATGCACATCTTGTGGTTTTGCAGAAAACTTCATCCGCGTCTACCAAAAGATGCATGTGCATGCTTAAAACGCGTTTTCGCACAAATCCGTGCGCGGGTGCTAAAAAGAGCAGCATCGGCATGCTTAGCACGTCGTTTGGTAGAAATCCACGTGCGCGTTCTGTCAAAAGCACCATTTGCATGCACATCTTGTGGTTTTGCAGAAAACTTCATCCGCGTCTACCAAAAGATGCATGTGCATGCCCAAAACGCGTTTTCGCACAAATCCGTGCGCGGGTGCTAAAAAGAGCAGCATCGGCATGCTTAGCACGTCGTTTGGAAGAAATCCACGTGCGCGTTCTGCAAAAGCACCATTTGCATGCACATCTTGCGGTTTTGCAGAAAACTTCATCCGCGTCTACCAAAAGATGCATGTGCATGCTTAAAACGCGTTTTCGCACAAATGCGTGCGCGGGTGCTAAAAAGAGCAGTATCGGCATGCTTAGCACGTCGTTTGGTAGAAATCCACGTGCGCGTTCTGCCAAAAGCACCATTTGCATGCACATCTTGTGGTTTTGCAGAAAACTTCATCCGCGTCTACCAAAAGATGCATGTGCATGCTTAAAACGCGTTTTCGCACAAATCCGTGCGCGGGTGCTAAAAAGAGCAGCATCGGCATGCTTAGCACGTCGTTTGGTAGAAATCCACGTGCGCGTTCTGCAAAAAGCACCATTTGCATGCACATCTTGTGGTTTTGCAGAAAACTTCATCCGCGTCTACCAAAAGATGCATGTGCATGCTTAAAACGCGTTTTCGCACAAATGCGTGCGCGGGTGCTAAAAAGAGCAGCATCGGCATGCTTAGCACGTCGTTTGGTAGAAATCCACGTGCGCGTTCTGCAAAAAGCACCATTTGCATGCATATCTTGTGGTTTTGCAGAAAACTTCATCCGCGTCTACCAAAAGATGCATGTGCATGCTTAAAACGCGTTTTCGCACAAATGCGTGCGCGGGTGCTAAAAAGAGCAGCATCGGCATGCTTAGCACGTCGTTTGGTAGAAATCCACGTGCGCGTTCTGCCAAAAGCACCATTTGCATGCACATCTTGTGGTTTTGCAGAAAACTTCATCCGCGTCTACTAAAAGATGCATGTGCATGCTTAAAACGCGTTTTCGCACAAATGCGTGCGCGGGTGCTAAAAAGAGCAGCATCGGCATGCTTAGCACGTCGTTTGGTAGAAATCCACGTGCGCGTTCTGCCAAAAGCACCATTTGCATGCACATCTTGTGGTTTTGCAGAAAACTTCATCCGCGTCTACCAAAAGATGCATGTGCATGCTTAAAACGCGTTTTCGCACAAATCCGTGCGCGGGTGCTAAAAAGAGCAGCATCGGCATGCTTAGCACGTCGTTTGGTAGAAATCCACGTGCGCGTTCTGCCAAAAGCACCATTTGCATGCACATCTTGTGGTTTTGCAGAAAACTTCATCCGCGTCTGCCAAAAGATGCATGTGCATGCTTAAAACGCGTTTTCGCACAAATCCGTGCGCGGGTGCTAAAAAGAGCAGCATCGGCATGCTTAGCACGTCGTTTGGTAGAAATCCACGTGCGCGTTCTGCAAAAAGCACCATTTGCATGCACATCTTGTGGTTTTGCAGAAAACTTCATCCGCGTCTACCAAAAGATGCATGTGCATGCTTAAAACGCGTTTTCGCACAAATGCGTGCGCGGGTGCTAAAAAGAGCAGCATCGGCATGCTTAGCACGTCGTTTGGTAGAAATCCACGTGCGCGTTCTGCAAAAAGCACCATTTGCATGCACATCTTGTGGTTTTGCAGAAAACTTCATCCGCGTCTACCAAAAGATGCATGTGCTGCTTAAAACGCGTTTTCACACAAATGCGTGCGTGGGTGCTAAAAAGAGCAGCATCGGCATGCTTAGCACGTCGTTTGGTAGAAATCCACGTGCGCGTTCTGCCAAAAGCACCAATTGCATGCACATCTTGTGGTTTTGCAGAAAACTTCATCCGCGTCTACCAAAAGATGCATGTGCATGCTTAAAACGCGTTTTCGCACAAATCCGTTCGCGGGTGCTAAAAAGAGCAGCATCGGCATGCTTAGCACGTCGTTTGGTAGAAATCCACGTGCGCGTTCTGCCAAAAGCACCATTTGCATGCACATCTTGTGGTTTTGCAGAAAACTTCATCCGCGTCTACCAAAAGATGCATGTGCATGCTTAAAACGCGTTTTCGCACAAATGCGTGCGCGGGTGCTAAAAAGAGCAGCATCGGCATGCTTAGCACGTCGTTTGGTAGAAATCCACGTGCGCGTTCTGCCAAAAGCACCATTTGCATGCACATCTTGTGGTTTTGCAGAACACTTCATCAGCGTCTACCAAAAGATGCATGTGCATGCTTAAAACGCGTTTTCGCACAAATGCGTGCGCGGGTGCTAAAAAGAGCAGCATCGGCATGCTTAGCACGTCGTTTGGTAGAAATCCACGTGCGCGTTCTGCCAAAAGCACCATTTGCATGCACATCTTGTGGTTTTGCAGAAAACTTCATCCGCGTCTACCAAAAGATGCATGTGCATGCTTAAAACGCGTTTTCGCACAAATCCGTGCGCGGGTGCTAAAAAGAGCAGCATCGGCATGCTTAGCACGTCGTTTGGTAGAAATCCACGTGCGCGTTCTGCCAAAAGCACCATTTGCATGCACATCTTGTGGTTTTGCAGAAAACTTCATCCGCGTCTACCAAAAGATGCATGTGCATGCTTAAAACGCGTTTTCGCACAAATGCGTGCGCGGGTGCTAAAAAGAGCAGCATCGGCATGCTTAGCACGTCGTCTGGTAGAAATCCACGTGCGCGTTCTGCAAAAAGCACCATTTGCACGCACATCTTGTGGTTTTGCAGAAAACTTCATCCGCGTCTACCAAAACATGCATGTGCATGCTTAAAACGCGTTTTCGCACAAATGCGTGCGCGGGTGCTAAAAAGAGCAGCATCGGCATGCTTAGCACGTCGTTTGGTAGAAATCCACGTGCGCGTTCTGCCAAAAGCACCATTTGCATGCACATATTGTGGTTTTGCACAAATCTTCATCCGCTTCTACCAAAAGATGCATGTGCATGCTTAAAACGCGTGTTTGCACAAATCCGTGCGCGGGTGCTAAAAAGAGCAGCATCGGCATGCTTAGCACGTCGTTTGGTAGAAATCCACGTGCGCGTTCTGCCAAAAGCACCATTTGCATGCACATCTTGTGGTTTTGCAGAAAACTTCATCCGCGTCTACCAAAAGATGCATGTGCATGCTTAAAACGCGTTTTCGCACAAATCCGTGCGCAGGTGCTAAAAAGAGCAGCATCGGCATGCTTAGCACGTCGTTTGGTAGAAATCCACGTGCGCGTTCTGCCAAAAGCACCATTTGCATGCACATCTTGTGGTTTTGCAGAAAACTTCATCCGCGTCTACCAAAAGATGCATGTGCATGCTTAAAACGCGTTTTCGCACAAATCCGTGCGCGGGTGCTAAAAAGAGCAGCATCGGCATGCTTAGCACGTCGTTTGGTAGAAATCCACGTGCGCGTTCTGCCAAAAGCACCATTTGCATGCACATCTTGTGGTTTTGCAGAAAACTTCATCCGCGTCTACCAAAAGATGCATGTGCATGCTTAAAACGCGTTTTCGCACAAATCCGTGCGCGGGTGCTAAAAAGAGCAGCATCGGCATGCTTAGCACGTCGTTTGGTAGAAATCCACGTGCGCGTTCTGCCAAAAGCACCATTTGCATGCACATCTTGTGGTTTTGCAGAAAACTTCATCCGCGTCTACCAAAAGATGCATGTGCATGCTTAAAACGCGTTTTTGTACAAATCCGTGCGCGGGTGCTAAAAAGAGCAGCATCGGCATGCTTAGCACGTCGTTTGGTAGAAATCCACGTGCGCGTTCTGCCAAAAGCACCATTTGCATGCACATCTTGTGGTTTTGCAGAAAACTTCATCCGCGTCTACCAAAAGATGCATGTGCATGCCTAAAACGCGTTTTCGCACAAATCCGTGCGCGGGTGCTAAAAAGAGCAGCATCGGCATGCTTAGCACGTCGTTTGGTAGAAATCCACGTGCGCGTTCTGCCAAAAGCACCATTTGCATGCACATCTTGTGGTTTTGCAGAAAACTTCATCCGCGTCTACCAAAAGATGCATGTGCATGCTTAAAACGCGTTTTCGCACAAATCCGTGCGCGGGTGCTAAAAAGAGCAGCATCGGCATGCTTAGCACGTCGTTTGGTAGAAATCCACGTGCGCGTTCTACCAAAAGCACCATTTGCATGCACATCTTGTGGTTTTGCAGAAAACTTCATCCACGTCTACCAAAAGATGCATGTGCATGCTTAAAACGCGTTTTCGCACAAATGCGTGCGCGGGTGCTAAAAAGAGCAGCATCGGCATGCTTAGCGCGTCGTTTGGTAGAAATCCACGTGCGCGTTCTGCCAAAAGCACCATTTGCATGCTTATCTTGTGGTTTTGCAGAAAACTTCATCCGCGTCTACCAAAAGATGCATGTGCATGCTTAAAACGCGTTTTCGCACAAATCCGTGCGCGGGTGCTAAAAAGAGTAGCATCGGCATGCTTAGCACGTCGTTTGGTAGAAATCCACGTGCGCGTTCTGCCAAAAGCACCATTTGCATGCACATCTTGTGGTTTTGCAGAAAACTTCATCCGCGTCTACCAAAAGATGCATGTGCATGCTTAAAACGCGTTTTCGCACAAATCCGTGCGCGGGTGCTAAAAAGAGCAGCATGGGCATGCTTAGCACGTCGTTTGGTAGAAATCCACGTGCGCGTTCTGCCAAAAGCACCATTTGTATGCACATCTTGTGGTTTTGCAGAAAACTTCATCCGCGTCTACCAAAAGATGCATGTGCATGCTTAAAACGCGTTTTCGCACAAATGCGTGCGCGGGTGCTAAAAAGAGCAGCATCGGCATGCTTAGCACGTCGTTTGGTAGAAATCCACGTGCGCGTTCTGCCAAAAGCACCATTTGCATGCACATCTTGTGGTTTTGCAGAAAACTTCATCCGCGTCTACCAAAAGATGCATGTGCATGCTTAAAACGCGTTTTCGCACAAATTCGTGCGCGGGTGCTAAAAAGAGCAGCATCGGCATGCTTAGCACGTCGTTTGGTAGAAATCCACGTGCGCGTTCTGCAAAAAGCACCATTTGCATGCACATCTTGTGGTTTTGCAGAAAACTTCACCCGCGTCTACCAAAAGATGCATGTGCATGCTTAAAACGCGTTTTCGCACAAATGCGTGCGCGGGTGCTAAAAAGAGCAGCATCGGCATGCTTAGCACGTCGTTTGGTAGAAATCCACGTGCGCGTTCTGCAAAAAGCACCATTTGCATGCACATATTGTGGTTTTGCAGAAAACTTCATCCGCGTCTACCAAAAGATGCATGTGCATGGTTAAAACGCGTTTTCGCACAAATGCGTGCGCGGGTGCCAAAAAGAGCAGCATCGGCATGCTTAGCACGTCGTTTGGTAGAAATCCACGTGCGCGTTCTGCCAAAAGCACCTTTTGCATGCACATCTTGTGGTTTTGCAGAAAACTTCATCCGCGTCTACCAAAAGATGCATGTGCATGCTTAAAACACGTTTTCGCACAAATGCGTGCGCGGGTGCTAAAAAGAGCAGCATCGGCATGCTTAGCACGTCGTTTGGTAGAAATCCACGTGCGCGTTCTGCCAAAAGCACCATTTGCATGCACATCTTGTGGTTTTGCAGAAAACTTCATCCGCGTCTACCAAAAGATGCATGTGCATGCTTAAAACGCGTTTTCGCACAAATCCGTGCGCGGGTGCTAAAAAGAGCAGCATCGGCATGCTTAGCACGTCGTTTGGTAGAAATCCACGTGCGCGTTCTGCCAAAAGCACCATTTGCATGCACATCTTGTTGTTTTGCAGAAAACTTCATCCGCGTCTACCAAAAGATGCATGTGCATGCTTAAAACGCGTTTTCGCACAAATCCGTGCGCGGGTGCTAAAAAGAGCAGCATCGGCATGCTTACCACGTCGTTTGGTAGAAATCCACGTGCGCGTTCTGCCAAAAGCACCATTTGCATGCACATCTTGTGGTTTTGCAGAAAACTTCATCCGCGTCTACCAAAAGATGCATGTGCATGCTTAAAACGCGTTTTCGCACAAATCCGTGCGCGGGTGCTAAAAAGAGCAGCATCGGCATGCTTAGCACGTCGTTTGGTAGAAATCCACGTGCGCGTTCTGCCAAAAGCACCATTCGCATGCACATCTTGTGGTTTTGCAGAAAACTTCATCCGCGTCTACCAAAAGATGCATGTGCATGCTTAAAACGCGTTTTCGCACAAATCCGTGCGCGGGTGCTAAAAAGAGCAGCATCGGCATGCTTAGCACGTCGTTTGGTAGAAATCCACGTGCGCGTTCTGCCAGAAGCACCATTTGCATGCACATCTTGTGGTTTTGCAGAAAACTTCATCCGCGTCTACCAAAAGATGCATGTGCATGCTTAAAACGCGTTTTCGCACAAATCCGTGCGCGGGTGCTAAAAAGAGCAGCATCGGCATGCTTAGCACGTCGTTTGGTAGAAATCCACGTGCGCGTTCTGCCAAAAGCACCATTTGCATGCACATCTTGTGGTTTTGCAGAAAACTTCATCCGCGTCTACCAAAAGATGCATGTGCATGCTTAAAACGCGTTTTCGCACAAATCCGTGCGCGGGTGCTAAAAAGAGCAGCATGGGCATGCTTAGCACGTCGTTTGGTAGAAATCCACGTGCGCGTTCTGCCAAAAGCACCATTTGTATGCACATCTTGTGGTTTTGCAGAAAACTTCATCCGCGTCTACCAAAAGATGCATGTGCATGCTTAAAACGCGTTTTCGCACAAATGCGTGCGCGGGTGCTAAAAAGAGCAGCATCGGCATGCTTAGCACGTCGTTTGGTAGAAATCCACGTGCGCGTTCTGCCAAAAGCACCATTTGCATGCACATCTTGTGGTTTTGCAGAAAACTTCATCCGCGTCTACCAAAAGATGCATGTGCATGCTTAAAACGCGTTTTCGCACAAATTCGTGCGCGGGTGCTAAAAAGAGCAGCATCGGCATGCTTAGCACGTCGTTTGGTAGAAATCCACGTGCGCGTTCTGCAAAAAGCACCATTTGCATGCACATCTTGTGGTTTTGCAGAAAACTTCACCCGCGTCTACCAAAAGATGCATGTGCATGCTTAAAACGCGTTTTCGCACAAATGCGTGCGCGGGTGCTAAAAAGAGCAGCATCGGCATGCTTAGCACGTCGTTTGGTAGAAATCCACGTGCGCGTTCTGCAAAAAGCACCATTTGCATGCACATATTGTGGTTTTGCAGAAAACTTCATCCGCGTCTACCAAAAGATGCATGTGCATGGTTAAAACGCGTTTTCGCACAAATGCGTGCGCGGGTGCCAAAAAGAGCAGCATCGGCATGCTTAGCACGTCGTTTGGTAGAAATCCACGTGCGCGTTCTGCCAAAAGCACCTTTTGCATGCACATCTTGTGGTTTTGCAGAAAACTTCATCCGCGTCTACCAAAAGATGCATGTGCATGCTTAAAACACGTTTTCGCACAAATGCGTGCGCGGGTGCTAAAAAGAGCAGCATCGGCATGCTTAGCACGTCGTTTGGTAGAAATCCACGTGCGCGTTCTGCCAAAAGCACCATTTGCATGCACATCTTGTGGTTTTGCAGAAAACTTCATCCGCGTCTACCAAAAGATGCATGTACAAGGTGTGCGTGCAAATGGTGCTTTTGGCAGAACGCGCACGTGGATTTCTACCAAACGACGTGCTAAGCATGCCGATGCTGCTCTTTTTAGCACCCGCGCACGGATTTGTGCGAAAACGCGTTTTAAGCATGCACATGCATCTTTTGGTAGACGCGGATGAAGTTTTCTGCAAAACCACAAGATGTGCATGCAGATGGTGCTTTTGGCAGAACGCGCACGTGGATTTCTACCAAACGACGGGCTAAGCATGCCGATGCTGCTCTTTTTAGCACCCGCGCACGGATTTGTGCGAAAACGCGTTTTAAGCATGCACATGCATCTTTTGGTAGAAGCGGATGAAGTTTTCTGCAAAACCACAAGATGTGCATGCAAATGGTGCTTTTGGCAGAACGCGCACGTGGATTTCTACAAAACGACGTGCTAAGCATGCCGATGCTGCTCTTTTTAGCACCCGCGCACGCATTTGTGCGAAAACGCGTTTTAAGCATGCACATGCATCTTTTGGTAGACGCGGATGAAGTTTTCTGCAAAACCACAAGATGTGCATGCAAATGGTGCTTTTGGCAGAACGCGCACGTGGATTTCTACCAAACGACGTGCTAAGCATGCCGATGCTGCTCTTTTTAGCACCCGCGCACGGATTTGTGCGAAAACGCGTTTTAAGCATGCACATGCATCTTTTGGTAGACGCGGATGAAGTTTTCTGCAAAACCACAAGATGCGCATGCAAATGGTGCTTTTGGCAGAACGCGCACGTGGATTTCTACCAAACGACGTGCTAAGCATGCCGATGCTGCTCTTTTTAGCACCCGCGCACGGATTTGTGCGAAAACGCGTTTTAAGCATGCACATGCATCTTTTGGTAGACGCGGATGAAGTTTTCTGCAAAACCACAAGATGTGCATGCAAATGGTGCTTTTGGCAGAACGCGCACGTGGATTGCTACCAAACGACGTGCTAAGCATGCCGATGCTGCTCTTTTTAGCACCCGCGCACGGATTTGTGCGAAAACGCGTTTTAAGCATGCACATGCATCTTTTGGTAGACGCGGATGAAGTTTTCTGCAAAACCACAAGATGTGCATGCAAATGGTGCTTTTGGCAGAACGCGCACGTGGATTTCTACCAAACGACGTGCTAAGCATGCCGATGCTGCTCTTTTTAGCACCCGCGCACGGATTTGCGCGAAAACGCGTTTTAAGCATACACATGCATCTTTTGGTAGACGCGGATGAAGTTTTCTGCAAAACCACAAGATGTGCATGCAAATGGTGCTTTTGGCAGAACGCGCACGTGGATTTCTACCAAACGACGTGCTAAGCATGCCGATGCTGCTCTTTTTAGCACCCGCGCACGGATTTGTGCGAAAACGCGTTTTAAGCATGCACATGCATCTTTTGGTAGACGCGGATGAAGTTTTCTGCAAAACCACAAGATGTGCATGCAAATGGTGCTTTTGGCAGAACGCGCACGTGGATTTCTACCAAACGACGTGCTAAGCATGCCGATGCTGCTCTTTTTAGCACCCGCGCACGGATTTGTGCGAAAACGCGTTTTAAGCATGCACATGCATCTTTTGGTAGACGCGGATGAAGTTTTCTGCAAAACCACAAGATGTGCATGCAAATGGTGCTTTTGGCAGAACGCGCACGTGGATTTCTACCAAACGACGTGCTAAGCATGCCGATGCTGCTCTTTTTAGCACCCGCGCACGCATTTGTGCGAAAACGCGTTTTAAGCATGCACATGCATCTTTTGGTAGACGCGGATGAAGTTTTCTGCAAAACCACAAGATGTGCATGCAAATGGTGCTTTTGGCAGAACGCGCACGTGGATTTCTACCAAACGACGTGCTAAGCATACCGATGCTGCTTTTTTAGCACCCGCGCACGGATTTGTGCGAAAACGCGTTTTAAGCATGGACATGCATCTTTTGGTAGACGCGGATGAAGTTTTCTGCAAAACCACAAGATGTGCATGCAAATGGTGCTGTTGGCAGAACGCGCACGTGGATTTCTACCAAACGACGTGCTAAGCATGCCGATGCTGCTCTTTTTAGCACCCGCGCACGCATTTGTGCGAAAACGCGTTTTAAGCATGCACATGCATCTTTTGGTAGACGCGGATGAAGTTTTCTGCAAAACCACAAGATGTGCATGCAAATGGTGCTTTTGGCAGAACGCGCACGTGGATTTCTACCAAACGACGTGCTAAGCATGCCGATGCTGCTCTTTTTAGCACCCGCGCACGGATTTGTGCGAAAACGCGTTTTAAGCATGCACATGCATCTTTTGGTAGACGCAGATGAAGTTTTCTGCAAAACCACAAGATGTGCATGCAAATGGTGCTTTTGGCAGAACGCGCACGTGGATTTCTACCAAACGACGTGCTAAGCATGCCGATGCTGCTCTTTTTAGCACCCGCGCACGGATTTGTGCGAAAACGCGTTTTAAGCATGCACATGCATCTTTTGGTAGACGCGGATGAAGTTTTCTGCAAAACCACAAGATGTGCATGCAAATGGTGCTTTTGGCAGAACGCGCACGTGGATTTCTACCAAACGACGTGCTAAGCATGCCGATGCTGCTCTTTTTAGCAGCCGCGCACGGATTTGTGCGAAAACGCGTTTTAAGCATGCACATGCATCTCTTTTGGTAGACGCGGATGAAGTTTTCTGCAAAACCACAAGATGTGCATGCAAATGGTGCTTTTGGCAGAACGCGCACGTGGATTGCTACCAAACGACGTGCTAAGCATGCCGATGCTGCTCTTTTTAGCACCCGCGCACGGATTTGTGCGAAAACGCGTTTTAAGCATGCACATGCATCTTTTGGTAGACGCGGATGAAGTTTTCTGCAAAACCACAAGATGTGCATGCAAATGGTGCTTTTGGCAGAACGCGCACGTGGATTTCTACCAAACGACGTGCTAAGCATGCCGATGCTGCTCTTTTTAGCACCCGCGCACGGATTTGCGCGAAAACGCGTTTTAAGCATACACATGCATCTTTTGGTAGACGCGGATGAAGTTTTCTGCAAAACCACAAGATGTGCATGCAAATGGTGCTTTTGGCAGAACGCGCACGTGGATTTCTACCAAACGACGTGCTAAGCATGCCGATGCTGCTCTTTTTAGCACCCGCGCACGGATTTGTGCGAAAACGCGTTTTAAGCATGCACATGCATCTTTTGGTAGACGCGGATGAAGTTTTCTGCAAAACCACAAGATGTGCATGCAAATGGTGCTTTTGGCAGAACGCGCACGTGGATTTCTACCAAACGACGTGCTAAGCATGCCGATGCTGCTCTTTTTAGCACCCGCGCACGGATTTGTGCGAAAACGCGTTTTAAGCATGCACATGCATCTTTTGGTAGACGCGGATGAAGTTTTCTGCAAAACCACAAGATGTGCATGCAAATGGTGCTTTTGGCAGAACGCGCACGTGGATTTCTACCAAACGACGTGCTAAGCATGCCGATGCTGCTCTTTTTAGCACCCGCGCACGGATTTGTGCGAAAACGCGTTTTAAGCATGCACATGCATCTTTTGGTAGACGCGGATGAAGTTTTCTGCAAAACCACAAGATGTGCATGCAAATGGTGCTTTTGGCAGAACGCGCACGTGGATTTCTACCAAACGACGTGCTAAGCATGCCGATGCTGCTCTTTTTAGCACCCGCGCACGGATTTGTGCGAAAACGCGTTTTAAGCATGCACATGCATCTTTTGGTAGACGCGGATGAAGTTTTCTGCAAAACCACAAGATGTGCATGCAAATGGTGCTTTTGGCAGAACGCGCACGTGGATTTCTACCAAACGACGTGCAAGCATGCCGATGCTGCTCTTTTTAGCACCCGCGCACGCATTTGTGCGAAAACGCGTTTTAAGCATGCACATGCATCTTTTGGTAGACGCGGATGAAGTTTTCTGCAAAACCACAAGATGTGCATGCAAATGGTGCTTTTGGCAGAACGCGCACGTGGATTTCTACCAAACGACGTGCTAAGCATGCCGATGCTGCTCTTTTTAGCACCCGCGCACGGATTTGTGCGAAAACGCGTTTTAAGCATGCACATGCATCTTTTGGTAGACGCGGATGAAGTTTTCTGCAAAACCACAAGATGTGCATGCAAATGGTGCTTTTGGCAGAACGCGCACGTGGATTTCTACCAAACGACGTGCTAAGCATGCCGATGCTGCTCTTTTTAGCACCCGCCCACGGATTTGTGCGAAAACGCGTTTTAAGCATGCACATGCATCTTTTGGTAGACGCGGATGAAGTTTTCTGCAAAACCACAAGATGTGCATGCAAATGGTGCTTTTGGCAGAACGCGCACGTGGATTGCTACCAAACGACGTGCTAAGCATGCCGATGCTGCTCTTTTTAGCACCCGCGCACGGATTTGTGCGAAAACGCGTTTTAAGCATGCACATGCATCTTTTGGTAGACGCGGATGAAGTTTTCTGCAAAACCACAAGATGTGCATGCAAATGGTGCTTTTGGCAGAACGCGCACGTGGATTTCTACCAAACGACGTGCTAAGCATGCCGATGCTGCTCTTTTTAGCACCCGCGCACGGATTTGCGCGAAAACGCGTTTTAAGCATACACATGCATCTTTTGGTAGACGCGGATGAAGTTTTCTGCAAAACCACAAGATGTGCATGCAAATGGTGCTTTTGGCAGAACGCGCACGTGGATTTCTACCAAACGACGTGCTAAGCATGCCGATGCTGCTCTTTTTAGCACCCGCGCACGGATTTGTGCGAAAACGCGTTTTAAGCATGCACATGCATCTTTTGGTAGACGCGGATGAAGTTTTCTGCAAAACCACAAGATGTGCATGCAAATGGTGCTTTTGGCAGAACGCGCACGTGGATTTCTACCAAACGACGTGCTAAGCATGCCGATGCTGCTCTTTTTAGCACCCGCGCACGGATTTGTGCGAAAACGCGTTTTAAGCATGCACATGCATCTTTTGGTAGACGCGGATGAAGTTTTCTGCAAAACCACAAGATGTGCATGCAAATGGTGCTTTTGGCAGAACGCGCACGTGGATTTCTACCAAACGACGTGCTAAGCATGCCGATGCTGCTCTTTTTAGCACCCGCGCACGCATTTGTGCGAAAACGCGTTTTAAGCATGCACATGCATCTTTTGGTAGACGCGGATGAAGTTTTCTGCAAAACCACAAGATGTGCATGCAAATGGTGCTTTTGGCAGAACGCGCACGTGGATTTCTACCAAACGACGTGCTAAGCATGCCGATGCTGCTTTTTTAGCACCCGCGCACGGATTTGTGCGAAAACGCGTTTTAAGCATGGACATGCATCTTTTGGTAGACGCGGATGAAGTTTTCTGCAAAACCACAAGATGTGCATGCAAATGGTGCTGTTGGCAGAACGCGCACGTGGATTTCTACCAAACGACGTGCTAAGCATGCCGATGCTGCTCTTTTTAGCACCCGCGCACGCATTTGTGCGAAAACGCGTTTTAAGCATGCACATGCATCTTTTGGTAGACGCGGATGAAGTTTTCTGCAAAACCACAAGATGTGCATGCAAATGGTGCTTTTGGCAGAACGCGCACGTGGATTTCTACCAAACGACGTGCTAAGCATGCCGATGCTGCTCTTTTTAGCACCCGCGCACGGATTTGTGCGAAAACGCGTTTTAAGCATGCACATGCATCTTTTGGTAGACGCAGATGAAGTTTTCTGCAAAACCACAAGATGTGCATGCAAATGGTGCTTTTGGCAGAACGCGCACGTGGATTTCTACCAAACGACGTGCTAAGCATGCCGATGCTGCTCTTTTTAGCACCCGCGCACGGATTTGTGCGAAAACGCGTTTTAAGCATGCACATGCATCTTTTGGTAGACGCGGATGAAGTTTTCTGCAAAACCACAAGATGTGCATGCAAATGGTGCTTTTGGCAGAACGCGCACGTGTATTTCTACCAAACGACGTGCTAAGCATGCCGATGCTGCTCTTTTTAGCACCCGCGCACGGATTTGTGCGAAAACGCGTTTTAAGCATGCACATGCATCTTTTGATAGACGCGGATGAAGTTTTCTGCAAAACCACAAGATGTGCATGCAAATGGTGCTTTTGGCAGAACGCGCAGGTGGATTGCTACCAAACGACGTGCTAAGCATGCCGATGCTGCTCTTTTTAGCACCCGCGCACGGATTTGTGCGAAAACGCGTTTTAAGCATGCACATGCATCTTTTGGTAGACGCGGATGAAGTTTTCTGCAAAACCACAAGATGTGCATGCAAATGGTGCTTTTGGGAGAACGCGCACGTGGATTTCTACCAAACGACGTGCTAAGCATGCCGATGCTGCTCTTTTTAGCACCCGCGCACGGATTTGCGCGAAAACGCGTTTTAAGCATGCACATGCATCTTTTGGTAGACGCGGATGAAGTTTTCTGCAAAACCACAAGATGTGCATGCAAATGGTGCTTTTGGCAGAACGCGCACGTGGATTTCTACCAAACGACGTGCTAAGCATGCCGATGCTGCTCTTTTTAGCACCCGCGCACGGATTTGTGCGAAAACGCGTTTTAAGCATGCACATGCATCTTTTGGTAGACGTGGATGAAGTTTTCTGCAAAACCACAAGATGTGCATGCAAATGGTGCTTTTGGCAGAACGCGCACGTGGATTTCTACCAAACGACGTGCTAAGCATGCCGATGCTGCTCTTTTTAGCACCCGCGCACGGATTTGTGCGAAAACGCGTTTTAAGCATGCACATGCATCTTTTGGTAGACGCGGATGAAGTTTTCTGCAAAACCACAAGATGTGCATGCAAATGGTGCTTTTGGCAGAACGCGCACGTGGATTTCTACCAAACGACGTGCTAAGCATGCCGATGCTGCTCTTTTTAGCACCCGCGCACGCATTTGTGCGAAAACGCGTTTTAAGCATGCACATGCATCTTTTGGTAGACGCGGATGAAGTTTTCTGCAAAACCACAAGATGTGCATGCAAATGGTGCTTTTGGCAGAACGCGCACGTGGATTTCTACCAAACGACGTGCTAAGCATGCCGATGCTGCTCTTTTTAGCACCCGCGAACGGATTTGTGCGAAAACACGTTTTAAGCATGCGCATGCATCTTTTGGTAGACGCGGATGAAGTTTTCTGCAAAACCACAAGATGTGCATGCAAATGGTGCTTTTGGCAGAACGCGCACGTGGATTTCTACCAAACGACGTGCTAAGCATGCCGATGCTGCTCTTTTTAGCACCCGCGCACGCATTTGTGCGAAAACGCGTTTTAAGCATGCACATGCATCTTTTGGTAGACGCGGATGAAGTTTTCTGCAAAACCACAAGATGTGCATGCAAATGGTGCTTTTGGCAGAACGCGCACGTGGATTTCTACCAAACGACGTGCTAAGCATGCCGATGCTGCTCTTTTTAGCACCCGCGCACGGATTTGTGCGAAAACGCGTTTTAAGCATGCACATGCATCTTTTGGTAGACGCGGATGAAGTTTTCTGCAAAACCACAAGATGTGCATGCAAATGGTGCTTTTGGCAGAACGCGCACGTGGATTTCTACCAAACGACGTGCTAAGCATGCCGATGCTGCTCTTTTTAGCACCCGCGCACGGATTTGTGCGAAAACGCGTTTTAAGCATGCACATGCATCTTTTGGTAGACGCGGATGAAGTTTTCTGCAAAACCACAAGATGTGCATGCAAATGGTGCTTTTGGCAGAACGCGCACGTGGATTGCTACCAAACGACGTGCTAAGCATGCCGATGCTGCTCTTTTTAGCACCCGCGCACGGATTTGTGCGAAAACGCGTTTTAAGCATGCACATGCATCTTTTGGTAGACGCGGATGAAGTTTTCTGCAAAACCACAAGATGTGCATGCAAATGGTGCTTTTGGCAGAACGCGCACGTGGATTTCTACCAAACGACGTGCTAAGCATGCCGATGCTGCTCTTTTTAGCACCCGCGCACGGATTTGCGCGAAAACGCGTTTTAAGCATGCACATGCATATTTTGGTAGACGCGGATGAAGTTTTCTGCAAAACCACAAGATGTGCATGCAAATGGTGCTTTTGGCAGAACGCGCACGTGGATTTCTACCAAACGACGTGCTAAGCATGCCGATGCTGCTCTTTTTAGCACCCGCGCACGGATTTGTGCGAAAACGCGTTTTAAGCATGCACATGCATCTTTTGGTAGACGCGGATGAAGTTTTCTGCAAAACCACAATATGTGCATGCAAATGGTGCTTTTGGCAGAACGTGCACGTGGATTTCTACCAAACGACATGCTAAGCATGCCGATGCTGCTCTTTTTAGCACCCGCGCACGGATTTGTGCGAAAACGCGTTTTAAGCATGCACATGCATCTTTTGGTAGACGCGGATGAAGTTTTCTGCCAAACCACACGATGTGCATGCAAATGGTGCTTTTGGCAGAACGCGCACGTGGATTTCTACCAAACGACGTGCTAAGCATGCCGATGCTGCTCTTTTTAGCACCCGCGCACGGATTTGTGCGAAAACGCGTTTTAAGCATGCACATGCATCTTTTGGTAGACGCGGATGAAGTTTTCTGCAAAACCACAAGATGTGCATGCAAATGGTGCTTTTGGCAGAACGCGCACGTGGATTTCTACCAAACGACGTGCTAAGCATGCCGATGCTGCTCTTTTTAGCACCCGCGCACGGATTTGTGCTAAAACGCGTTTTAAGCATGCACATGCATCTTTTGGTAGACGCGGATGAAGTTTTCTGCAAAACCACAAGATGTGCATGCAAATGGTGCTTTTGGCAGAACGCGCACGTGGATTTCTACCAAACGACGTGCTAAGCATGCCGATGCTGCTCTTTTTAGCACCCGCGCACGCATTTGTGCGAAAACGCGTTTTAAGCATGCACATGCATCTTTTGGTAGACGCGGATGAAGTTTTCTGCAAAACCACCAGATGTGCATGCAAATGGTGCTTTTGGCAGAACGCGCACGTGGATTTCTACCAAACGACGTGCTAAGCATGCCGATGCTGCTCTTTTTAGCACCCGCGAACGGATTTGTGCGAAAACACGTTTTAAGCATGCACATGCATCTTTTGGTAGACGCGGATGAAGTTTTCTGCAAAACCACAAGATGTGCATGCAAATGGTGCTTTTGGCAGAACGCGCACGTGGATTTCTACCAAACGACGTGCTAAGCATGCCGATGCTGCTCTTTTTAGCACCCGCGCACGCATTTGTGCGAAAACGCGTTTTAAGCATGCACATGCATCTTTTGGTAGACGCGGATGAAGTTTTCTGCAAAACCACAAGATGTGCATGCAAATGGTGCTTTTGGCAGAACGCGCACGTGGATTTCTACCAAACGACGTGCTAAGCATGCCGATGCTGCTCTTTTTAGCACCCGCGCACGGATTTGTGCGAAAACGCGTTTTAAGCATGCACATGCATCTTTTGGTAGACGCGGATGAAGTTTTCTGCAAAACCACAAGATGTGCATGCAAATGGTGCTTTTGGCAGAACGCGCACGTGGATTTCTACCAAACGACGTGCTAAGCATGCCGATGCTGCTCTTTTTAGCACCCGCGCACGGATTTGTGCGAAAACGCGTTTTAAGCATGCACAGGCATCTTTTGGTAGACGCGGATGAAGTTTTCTGCAAAAACTCAAGATATGCATGCAAATGGTGCTTTTGGCAGAACGCGCACGTGGATTTCTACCAAACGACATGCTAAGCACTCCGATGCTGCTCTTTTTAGCACCCGCGCACGCATTTGTGCGAAAACGCGTTTTAAGCAGGCACATGCATCTTTTGGTAGACGCGGATGAAGTTTTCTGCAAAACCACAAGATGTGCATGCAAATGGTGCTTTTGGCAGAACGCGCACGTGGATTTCTACCAAACGACGTGCTAAGCATGCCGATGCTGCTCTTTTTAGCACCCGCGCACGGATTTGTGCGAAAACGCGTTTTAAGCATGCACATGCATCTTTTGGTAGATGCGGATGAAGTTTTCTGCAAAACCACAAGATGTGCATGCAAATGGTGCTTTTGGCAGAACGCGCACGTGGATTTCTACCAAACGACGTGCTAAGCATGCCGATGCTGCTCTTTTTAGCACCCGCGCACGGATTTGTGCGAAAACGCGTTTTAAGCATGCACATGCATCTTTTGGTAGACGCGGATGAAGTTTTCTGCAAAACCACAAGATGTGGATGCAAATGGTGCTTTTGGCAGAACGCGCACGTGGATTTCTACCAAACGACGTGCTAAGCATGCCGATGCTGCTCTTTTTAGCACCCGCGCACGGATTTGTGCGAAAACGCGTTTTAAGCACGCACATGCATCTTTTGGTAGACGCGGATGAAGTTTTCTGCAAAACCACACGATGTGCATGCAAATGGTGCTTTTGGCAGAACGCGCACGTGGATTTCTACCAAACGACGTGCTAAGCATGCCGATGCTGCTCTTTTTAGCACCCGCGCACGGATTTGTGCGAAAACGCGTTTTAAGCATGCACATGCATCTTTTGGTAGACGCGGATGAAGTTTTCTGCAAAACCACAAGATGTGCATGCAAATGGTTCTTTTGGCAGAACGCGCACGTGGATTTCTACCAAACGACGTGCTAAGCATGCCGATGGTGCTCTTTTTAGCACCCGCGCACGGATTTGTGCGAAAACGCGTTTTAAGCATGCACATGCATCTTTTGGTAGACGCGGATGAAGTTTTCTGCAAAACCACAAGATGTGCATGCAAATGGTACTTTTGGCAGAACGCGCACGTGGATTTCTACCAAACGACGTGCTAAGCATGCCGATGCTGCTCTTTTTAGCACCCGCGCACGCATTTGTGCGAAAACGCGTTTTAAGCATGCACATGCATCTTTTGGTAGACGCGGATGAAGTTTTCTGCAAAACCACAAGATGTGCATGCAAATGGTGCTTTTGGCAGAACGCGCACGTGGATTTCTACCAAACGACGTGCTAAGCATGCCAATGCTGCTCTTTTTAGCACCCGCGCACGGATTTGTGCGAAAACGCGTTTTAAGCATGCACATGCATCTTTTGGCAGACGCGGATGAAGTTTTCTGCAAAACCACAAGATGTGCATGCAAATGGTGCTTTTGGCAGAACGCGCACGTGGATTTCTACCAAACGATTTGCTAAGCATGCCGATGCTGCTCTTTTTAGCACCCGCGCACGGATTTGTGCGAAAACGCGTTTCAAGCATGCACATGCATCTTTTGGTAGACGCGGATGAAGTTTTCTGCAAAACCACAAGATGTGCATGCAAATGGTGCTTTTGGCAGAACGCGCACGTAGATTTCTACCAAACGACGTGCTAAGCATGCCGATGCTGCTCTTTTTAGCACCCGCGCACGCATTTGTGCGAAAACGCGTTTTAAGCCTGCACATGCATCTTTTGGTAGACGCGGATGAAGTTTTCTGCAAAACCACAAGATGTGCATGCAAATGGTGCTTTTGGCAGAACGCGCACGTGGATTTCTACCAAACGACGTGCTAAGCATGCCGATGCTGCTCTTTTTAGCACCCGCGCACGGATTTGTGCGAAAACGCGTTTTAAGCATGCACATGCATCTTTTGGTAGATGCGGATGAAGTTTTCTGCAAAACCACAAGATGTGCATGCAAATGGTGCTTTTGGCAGAACGCGCACGTGGATTTCTACCAAACGACGTGCTAAGCATGCCGATGCTGCTCTTTTTAGCACCCGCGCACGGATTTGTGCGAAAACGCGTTTTAAGCATGCACATGCATCTTTTGGTAGACGCGGATGAAGTTTTCTGCAAAACCACAAGATGTGGATGCAAATGGTGCTTTTGGCAGAACGCGCACGTGGATTTCTACCAAACGACGTGCTAAGCATGCCGATGCTGCTCTTTTTAGCACCCGCGCACGGATTTGTGCGAAAACGCGTTTTAAGCATGCACATGCATCTTTTGGTAGACGCGGATGAAGTTTTCTGCAAAACCACAAGATGTGCATGCAAATGGTGCTTTTGGCAGAACGCGCACGTGGATTTCTACCAAACGACGTGCTAAGCATGCCGATGCTGCTCTTTTTAGCACCCGCGCACGGATTTGTGCGAAAACGCGTTTTAAGCATGCACATGCATCTTTTGGTAGACGCGGATGAAGTTTTCTGCAAAACCACAAGATGTGCATGCAAATGGTTCTTTTGGCAGAACGCGCACGTGGATTTCTACCAAACGACGTGCTAAGCATGCCGATGCTGCTCTTTTTAGCACCCGCGCACGGATTTGTGCGAAAACGCGTTTTAAGCATGCACATGCATCTTTTGGTAGACGCGGATGAAGTTTTCTGCAAAACCACAAGATGTGCATGCAAATGGTGCTTTTGGCAGAACGCGCACGTGGATTTCTACCAAACGACGTGCTAAGCATGCCGATGCTGCTCTTTTTAGCACCCGCGCACGGATTTGTGCGAAAACGCGTTTTAAGCATGCACATGCATCTTTTGGTAGACGCGGATGAAGTTTTCTGCAAAACCACAAGATGTGCATGCAAATGGTGCTTTTGGCAGAACGCGTACGTGGATTTCTACCAAACGACGTGCTAAGCATGCCGATGCTGCTCTTTTTACCACCCGCGCACGGATTTGTGCAAAAACGCGTTTTAAGCATGCACATGCATCTTTTGGTAGACGCGGATGAAGTTTTCTGCAAAACCACAATATGTGCATGCAAATGGTGCTTTTGGCAGAACGCGCACGTGGATTTCTACCAAACGACGTGCTAAGCATGCCGATGCTGCTCTTTTTAGCACCCGCGCACGCATTTGTGCGAAAACGCGTTTTAAGCATGCACATGCATCTTTTGGTAGACGCGGATGAAGTTTTCTGCAAAACCACAAGATGTGCATGCAAATGGTGCTTTTTGCAGAACGCGCACGTGGATTTCTACCAAACGACGTGCTAAGCTTGCCGATGCTGCTCTTTTTAGCACCCGCGCACGGATTTGTGCGAAAACGCGTTTTAAGCATGCACATGCATCTTTTGGTAGACGCAGATGAAGTTTTCTGCAAAACCACAAGATGTGCATGCAAATGGTGCTTTTGGCAGAACGCGTGCGTGGATTTCTACCAAACGACGTGCTAAGCATGCCGATGCTGCTCTTTTTAGCACCCGCGCACGCATTTGTGCGAAAACGCGTTTTAAGCATGCACATGCATCTTTTGGTAGACGCGGATGAAGTTTTCTGCAAAACCACAAGATGTGCATGCAAATGGTGCTTTTTGCAGAACGCGCACGTGGAGTTCTACCAAACGACGTGCTAAGCATGCCGATGCTGCACTTTTTAGCACCCGCGCACGGATTTGTGCGAAAACGCGTTTTAAGCATGCACATGCATCTTTTGGTAGACGCGGATGAAGTTTTCTGCAAAACCACAAGATGTGCATGCAAATGGTGCTTTTGGCAGAACGCGCACGTGGATTTCTACCAAACGACGTGCTAAGCATGCCGATGCTGATCTTTTTAGCACCCGCGCACGCATTTGTGCGAAAACGCGTTTTAAGCATGCACATGCATCTTTTGGTAGACGCGGATGAAGTTTTCTGAGAAACCACAAGATGTGCATGCAAATGGTGCTTTTTGCAGAACGCGCACGTGGATTTCTACCAAACGACGTGCTAAGCATGCCGATGCTGCTCTTTTTAGCACCCGCGCACGCATTTGTGCGAAAACGCGTTTTAAGCATGCACATGCATCTTTTGGTAGACGCGGATGAAGTTTTCTGCAAAACCACAAGATGTGCATGCAAATGGTGCTTTTTGCAGAACGCGCACGTGGATTTCTACCAAACGACGTGCTAAGCATGCCGATGCTGCTCTTTTTAGCACCCGCGCACGGATTTGTGCGAAAACGCGTTTTAAGCATGCACATGCATCTTTTGGTAGACGCGGATGAAGTTTTCTGCAAAACCACAAGCTGTGCATGCAAATGGTGCTTTTGGCAGAACGCGCACGTGCATTTCTACCAAACGACGTGCTAAGGATGCCGATGCTGCTCTTTTTAGCACCCGCGCACGCATTTGTGCGAAAACGCGTTTTAAGCATGCACATGCATCTTTTGGTAGACGCGGATGAAGTTTTCTGCAAAACCACAAGATGTGCATGCAAATGGTGCTTTTGGCAGAACGCGCACGTGGATTTCTACCAAACGACGTGCTAAGCATGCCGATGCTGCTCTTTTTAGCACCCGCGCACGGATTTGTGCGAAAACGCGTTTTAAGCATGCACATGCATCTTTTGGTAGACGCGGATGAAGTTTTCTGCAAAACCACAAGATGTGCATGCAAATGGTGCTTTTGGCAGAACGCGCACGTGGATTTCTACCAAACGACGTGCTAAGCATGCCGATGCTGCTCTTTTTAGCACCCGCGCACGGATTTGTGCGAAAACGCGTTTTAAGCATGCACATGCATCTTTTGGTAGACGCGGATGAAGTTTTCTGCAAAACCACAAGATGTGCATGCAAATGGTGCTTTTGGCAGAACGCGTACGTGGATTTCTACCAAACGACGTGCTAAGCATGCCGATGCTGCTCTTTTTAGCACCCGCGCACGGATTTGTGCAAAAACGCGTTTTAAGCATGCACATGCATCTTTTGGTAGACGGGGATGAAGTTTTCTGCAAAACCACAAGATGTGCATGCAAATGGTGCTTTTTGCAGAACGCGCACGTGGATTTCTACCAAACGGCGTGCTAAGCATGCCGATGCTGCTCTTTTTAGCACCCGCGCACGGATTTGTGCGAAAACGCGTTTTAAGCATGCACATGCATCTTTTGGTAGACGCGGATGAAGTTTTCTGCAAAACCACAAGATGTGCATGCAAATGGTGCTTTTGGCAGAACGCGTACGTGGATTTCTATCAAACGACGTGCTAAGCATGCCGATGCTGCTCTTTTTAGCACCCGCGCACGGATTTGTGCAAAAACGCGTTTTAAGCATGCACATGCATCTTTTGGTAGACGGGGATGAAGTTTTCTGCAAAACCACAAGATGTGCATGCAAATGGTGCTTTTTGCAGAACGCGCACGTGGATTTCTACCAAACGGCGTGCTAAGCATGCCGATGCTGCTCTTTTTAGCACCCGCGCACGCATTTGTGCGAAAACGCGTTTTAAGCATGCACATGCATCTTTTGGTAGACGCGGATGAAGTTTTCTGCAAAACCACAAGATGTGCATGCAAATGGTGCTTTTTGCAGAACGCGCACGTGGATTTCTACCAAACGGCGTGCTAAGCATGCCGATGCTGCTCTTTTTAGCACCCGCGCACGCATTTGTGCGAAAACGCGTTTTAAGCATGCACATGCATCTTTTGGTAGACGCGGATGAAGTTTTCTGCAAAACCACAAGATGTGCATGCAAATGGTGCTTTTGGCAGAACGCGCGCGTGGATTTCTACCAAACGACGTGCTAAGCATGCCGATGCTGCTCTTTTTAGCACCCGCGCACGCATTTGTGCGAAAACGCGTTTTAAGCATGCACATGCATCTTTTGGTAGACGCGGATGAAGTTTTCTGCAAAACCACAACATGTGCATGCAAATGGTGCTTTTGGCAGAACGCGCACGTGGATTTCTACCAAACGACGTGCTAAGCATGCCGATGCTGCTCTTTTTAGCACCCGCGCACGGATTTGTGCGAAAACGCGTTTTAAGCATGCACATGCATCTTTTGGTAGACGCGGATGAAGTTTTCTGCAAAACCACAAGATGTGCATGCAAATGGTGCTTTTGGCAGAACGCGCACGTGGATTTCTACCAAACGACGTGCTAAGCATGGCGATGCTGCTCTTTTTAGCACCCGCGCACGGATTTGTGCGAAAACGCGTTTTAAGCATGCACATGCATCTTTTGGTAGACGCGGATGAAGTTTTCTGCAAAACCACAAGATGTGCATGCAAATGGTGCTTTTGGCAGAACGCGCACGTGGATTTCTACCAAACGACGTGCTAAGCATGCCGATGCTGCTCTTTTTAGCACCCGCGCACGGATTTGTGCGAAAACGCGTTTTAAGCATGCACATGCATCTTTTGGTAGACGCGGATGAAGTTTTCTGCAAAACCACAAGATGTGCATGCAAATGGTGCTTTTGGCAGAACGCGCACGTGCATTTCTACCAAACGACGTGCTAAGGATGCCGATGCTGCTCTTTTTAGCACCCGCGCACGCATTT
The DNA here is from genome assembly GCF_023375885.2 of Dermacentor andersoni. Classification (NCBI taxonomy): domain Eukaryota; kingdom Metazoa; phylum Arthropoda; class Arachnida; order Ixodida; family Ixodidae; genus Dermacentor; species Dermacentor andersoni. The sequence continues at coordinate 9,514 of NW_027315210.1, read as the reverse complement.
GTGCGAAAACGCGTTTTAAGCATGCACATGCATCTTTTGGTAGACGCGGATGAAGTTTTCTGCAAAACCACAAGATGTGCATGCAAATGGTGCTTTTGGCAGAACGCGCACGTGGATTTCTACCAAACGACGTGCTAAGCATGCCGATGCTGCTCTTTTTAGCACCCGCGCACGGATTTGTGCGAAAACGCGTTTTAAGCATGCACATGCATCTTTTGGTAGACGCGGATGAAGTTTTCTGCAAAACCACAAGATGTGCATGCAAATGGTGCTTTTGGCAGAACGCGCACGTGGATTTCTACCAAACGACGTGCTAAGCATGCCGATGCTGCTCTTTTTAGCACCCGCGCACGGATTTGTGCGAAAACGCGTTTTAAGCATGCACATGCATCTTTTGGTAGACGCGGATGAAGTTTTCTGCAAAACCACAAGATGTGCATGCAAATGGTGCTTTTGGCAGAACGCGTACGTGGATTTCTACCAAACGACGTGCTAAGCATGCCGATGCTGCTCTTTTTAGCACCCGCGCACGGATTTGTGCAAAAACGCGTTTTAAGCATGCACATGCATCTTTTGGTAGACGGGGATGAAGTTTTCTGCAAAACCACAAGATGTGCATGCAAATGGTGCTTTTTGCAGAACGCGCACGTGGATTTCTACCAAACGGCGTGCTAAGCATGCCGATGCTGCTCTTTTTAGCACCCGCGCACGGATTTGTGCGAAAACGCGTTTTAAGCATGCACATGCATCTTTTGGTAGACGCGGATGAAGTTTTCTGCAAAACCACAAGATGTGCATGCAAATGGTGCTTTTGGCAGAACGCGTACGTGGATTTCTATCAAACGACGTGCTAAGCATGCCGATGCTGCTCTTTTTAGCACCCGCGCACGGATTTGTGCAAAAACGCGTTTTAAGCATGCACATGCATCTTTTGGTAGACGGGGATGAAGTTTTCTGCAAAACCACAAGATGTGCATGCAAATGGTGCTTTTTGCAGAACGCGCACGTGGATTTCTACCAAACGGCGTGCTAAGCATGCCGATGCTGCTCTTTTTAGCACCCGCGCACGCATTTGTGCGAAAACGCGTTTTAAGCATGCACATGCATCTTTTGGTAGACGCGGATGAAGTTTTCTGCAAAACCACAAGATGTGCATGCAAATGGTGCTTTTTGCAGAACGCGCACGTGGATTTCTACCAAACGGCGTGCTAAGCATGCCGATGCTGCTCTTTTTAGCACCCGCGCACGCATTTGTGCGAAAACGCGTTTTAAGCATGCACATGCATCTTTTGGTAGACGCGGATGAAGTTTTCTGCAAAACCACAAGATGTGCATGCAAATGGTGCTTTTGGCAGAACGCGCGCGTGGATTTCTACCAAACGACGTGCTAAGCATGCCGATGCTGCTCTTTTTAGCACCCGCGCACGCATTTGTGCGAAAACGCGTTTTAAGCATGCACATGCATCTTTTGGTAGACGCGGATGAAGTTTTCTGCAAAACCACAACATGTGCATGCAAATGGTGCTTTTGGCAGAACGCGCACGTGGATTTCTACCAAACGACGTGCTAAGCATGCCGATGCTGCTCTTTTTAGCACCCGCGCACGGATTTGTGCGAAAACGCGTTTTAAGCATGCACATGCATCTTTTGGTAGACGCGGATGAAGTTTTCTGCAAAACCACAAGATGTGCATGCAAATGGTGCTTTTGGCAGAACGCGCACGTGGATTTCTACCAAACGACGTGCTAAGCATGGCGATGCTGCTCTTTTTAGCACCCGCGCACGGATTTGTGCGAAAACGCGTTTTAAGCATGCACATGCATCTTTTGGTAGACGCGGATGAAGTTTTCTGCAAAACCACAAGATGTGCATGCAAATGGTGCTTTTGGCAGAACGCGCACGTGGATTTCTACCAAACGACGTGCTAAGCATGCCGATGCTGCTCTTTTTAGCACCCGCGCACGGATTTGTGCGAAAACGCGTTTTAAGCATGCACATGCATCTTTTGGTAGACGCGGATGAAGTTTTCTGCAAAACCACAAGATGTGCATGCAAATGGTGCTTTTGGCAGAACGCGCACGTGGATTTCTACCAAACGACGTGCTAAGCATGCCGATGCTGATCTTTTTAGCACCCGCGCACGCATTTGTGCGAAAACGCGTTTTAAGCATGCACATGCATCTTTTGGTAGACGCGGATGAAGTTTTCTGGGAAACCACAAGATGTGCATGCAAATGGTGCTTTTTGCAGAACGCGCACGTGGATTTCTACCAAACGACGTGCTAAGCATGCCGATGCTGCTCTTTTTAGCACCCGCGCACGCATTTGTGCGAAAACGCGTTTTAAGCATGCACATGCATCTTTTGGTAGACGCGGATGAAGTTTTCTGCAAAACCACAAGATGTGCATGCAAATGGTGCTTTTTGCAGAACGCGCACGTGGATTTCTACCAAACGACGTGCTAAGCATGCCGATGCTGCTCTTTTTAGCACCCGCGCACGGATTTGTGCGAAAACGCGTTTTAAGCATGCACATGCATCTTTTGGTAGACGCGGATGAAGTTTTCTGCAAAACCACAAGATGTGCATGCAAATGGTGCTTTTGGCAGAACGCGCACGTGCATTTCTACCAAACGACGTGCTAAGGATGCCGATGCTGCTCTTTTTAGCACCCGCGCACGCATTTGTGCGAAAACGCGTTTTAAGCATGCACATGCATCTTTTGGTAGACGCGGATGAAGTTTTCTGCAAAACCACATGATGTGCATGCAAATGGTGCTTTTGGCAGAACGCGCACGTGGATTTCTACCAAACGACGTGCTAAGCATGCCGATGCTGCTCTTTTTAGCACCCGCGCACGGATTTGTGCGAAAACGCGTTTTAAGCATGATCATGCCTCTTTTGGTGCATATGCATCTTTTGGTAGACGCGGATGAAGTTTTCTGCAAAACCCACAAGATGTGCATGCAAATGGGTGCTTTTGGCAGAACGCGCACGTGGATTTCTACCAAACGACGTGCTAAGCATGCCGATGCTGCTCTTTTTAGCACCCGCGCACGGATTTGTGCGAAAACGCGTTTTAAGCATGCACAAGCATCTTTTGGTAGACGCGGATGAAGTTTTCTGCAAAACCACAAGATGTGCATGCAAATGGTGCTTTTGGCAGAACGCGTACGTGGATTTCTACCAAACGACGTGCTAAGCATGCCGATGCTGCTCTTTTTTAGCACCCGCGCACGGATTTGTGCAAAAACGCGTTTTAAGCATGCACATGCATCTTTTGATAGACGCGGATGAAGTTTTCTGCAAAACCACAATATGTGCATGCAAATGGTGCTTTTGGCAGAACGCGCACGTGGATTTCTACCAAACGACGTGCTAAGCATGCCGATGCTGCTCTTTTTAGCACCCGCGCACGGATTTGTGCGAAAACGCGTTTTAAGCATGCACATGCATCTTTTGGTAGACGCGATGAAGTTTTCTGCAAAACCACAAGATGTGCATGCAAATGGTGCTTTTGGCAGAACGCGCACGTGCATTTCTACCAAACGACGTGCTAAGGATGCCGATGCTGCTCTTTTAGCACCCGCGCACGCATTTGTGCGAAAACGCGTTTTAAGCATGCACATGCATCTTTTGGTAGACGCGGATGAAGTTTTCTGCAAAACCACAAGATGTGCATGCAAATGGTGCTTTGGCAGAACGCGCACGTGGATTTCTACCAAACGACGTGCTAAGCATGCCGATGCTGCTCTTTTTAGCACCCCGCGCACGGATTTGTGCGAAAAACGCGTTTTTAAGCATGCACATGCATCTTTTGGTAGACGCGGATGAAGTTTTCTGCAAAACCACAAGATGTGCATGCAAATGGTGCTTTTGGCAGAACGCGTACGTGGATTTCTACCAAACGACGTGCTAAGCATGCCGATGCTGCTCTTTTTAGCACCCGCGCACGGATTTGTGCAAAAACGCGTTTTAAGCATGCACATGCATCTTTTGGTAGACGCGGATGAAGTTTTCTGCAAAACCACAATATGTGCATGCAAATGGTGCTTTTGGCAGAACGCGCACGTGGATTTCTACCAAACGACGTGCTAAGCATGCCGATGCTGCTCTTTTTAGCACCCGCGCACGCATTTGTGCGAAAACGCGTTTTAAGCATGCACATGCATCTTTTGGTAGACGCGGATGAAGTTTTCTGCAAAACCACAAGATGTGCATGCAAATGGTGCTTTTTGCAGAACGCGCTCGTGGATTTCTACCAAACGACGTGCTAAGCTTGCCGATGCTGCTCTTTTAGCACCCGCGCACGGATTTGTGCGAAAACGCGTTTTAAGCATGCACATGCATCTTTTGGTAGACGGGGATGAAGTTTTCTGCAAACCACAAGATGTGCATGCAAATGGTGCTTTTGGCAGAACGCGCGCGTAGATTTCTACCAAACGACGTGCTAAGCATGCCGATGCTGCTCTTTTTAGCACCCGCGCACGCATTGGTGCGAAAACGCGTTTTAAGCATGCACATGCATCTTTTGGTAGACGCGGATGAAGTTTTCTGCAAAACCACAAGATGTGCATGCAAATGGTGCTTTTGGCAGAACGCGCACGTGGATTTCTACCAAACGACGTGCTAAGCATGCCGATGCTGCTCTTTTAGCACCCGCGCACGGATTTGTGCGAAAACGCGTTTTAAGCATGCACATGCATCTTTTGGTAGACGCGGATGAAGTTTTCTGCAAAACCACAAGATGTGCATGCAAATGGTGGCTTTTGGCAGAACGCGCACGTGGATTTTCTACCAAACGACGTGCTAAGCATGCCGATGCTGCTCTTTTAGCACCCGCGCACGGATTTGTGCGAAAAACGCGTTTTAAGCATGCACATGCATCTTTTGGTAGACGCGGATGAAGTTTTCTGCAAAACCACAAGATGTGCATGCAAATGGTGCTTTTGGCAGAACGCGCACGTGGATTTCTACCAAACGACGTGCTAAGCATGCCGATGCTGCTCTTTTTAGCACCCCGCGCACGCATTTGTGCGAAAACGCGTTTTTAAGCATGCACATGCATCTTTTGGTAGACGCGGATGAAGTTTTCTGCAAAACCACAAGATGTGCGTGCAAATGGTGCTTTTGGCAGAACGCGCACGTGGATTTCTACCAAACGACGTGCTAAGCATGCCGATGCTGCTCTTTTTAGCACCCGCGCACGGATTTGTGCGAAACGCGTTTTAGGCATGCACACGCATCTTTTGGTAGACGCGGATGAAGTTTTCTGCAAAACCACAAGATGTGCATGCCAAATGGTGCTTTTGGCAGAACGCGCACGTGGATTTCTACCAAACGACGTGCTAAGCATGCCGATGCTGCTCTTTTTAGCACCCGCGCACGGATTTGTGCGAAAACGCGTTTTAAGCATGCACATGCATCTTTTGGTAGACGCGGATGAAGTTTTCTGCAAAACCACAAGATGTGCATGCAAATGGTGCTTTTGGCAGAACGCGCACGTGGATTTTCTACCAAACGACGTGCTAAGCATGCCGATGCTGCTCTTTTTAGCACCGCGCACGGATTTGTGCGAAAACGCGTTTTAAGCATGCACATGCATCTTTTGGTAGACGCGGATGAAGTTTTCTGCAAAACCACAAGATGTGCATGCAAAATGGTGCTTTTGGCAGAACGCGCACGTGGATTTCTACCAAACGACGTGCTAAGCATGCCGAGCTGCTCTTTTTAGCACCCGCGCACGGATTTGTGCGAAAACGCGTTTTAAGCATGCACAAGCATCTTTTGGTAGACGCGGATGAAGTTTTCTGCAAAACCACAAGATGCATGCAAATGGTGCTTTTGGCAGAACGCGTACGTGGATTTCTACCAAACGACGTGCTAAGCATGCCGATGCTGCTCTTTTTAGCACCCGCGCACGGATTTGTGCAAAAACGCGTTTTAAGCATGCACATGCATCTTTTGATAGACGCGGATGAAGTTTTCTGCAAAACCACAATATGTGCATGCAAATGGTGCTTTTGGCAGAACGCGCACGTGGATTTCTACCAAACGACGTGCTAAGCATGCCGATGCTGCTCTTTTTAGCACCCGCGCACGGATTTGTGCGAAAACGCGTTTTAAGCATGCACATGCATCTTTTGGTAGACGCGGATGAAGTTTTCTGCAAAACCACAAGATGTGCATGCAAATGGTGCTTTTGGCAGAACGCGCACGTGGATTTCTACCAAACGACGTGCTAAGCATGCCGATGCTGCTCTTTTTAGCACCCCGCGCACGGATTTGTGCGAAAACGCGTTTTAAGCATGCACATGCATCTTTTGGTAGACGCGGATGAAGTTTTCTGCAAAACCACAAGATGTGCATGCAAATGGTGCTTTTTGCAGAACGCGCTCGTGGATTTCTACCAAACGACGTGCTAAGCTTGCCGATGCTGCTCTTTTTAGCACCCGCGCACGGATTTGTGCGAAAACGCGTTTTTAAGCATGCACATGCATCTTTTGGTAGACGCGGATGAAGTTTTCTGCAAAACCACAAGATGTGCATGCAAATGGTGCTTTTGGCAGAACGCGCGCCGTGGATTTCTACCAAACGACGTGCTAAGCATGCCGATGCTGCTCTTTTTAGCACCCGCGCACGCATTTGTGCGAAAACGCGTTTTAAGCATGCACATGCATCTTTTGGTAGACGCGGATGAAGTTTTCTGCAAAACCACAAGATGTGCATGCAAATGGTGCTTTTGGCAGAACGCGCACGTGGATTTCTACCAAACGACGTGCTAAGCATGCCGATGCTGCTCTTTTTAGCACCCCGCGCACGGATTTGTGCGAAAACGCGTTTTAAGCATGCACATGCATCTTTTGGTAGACGCGGATGAAGTTTTCTGCAAAAGCACAAGATGTGCATGCAAATGGTGCTTTTGGCAGAACGCGCACGTGGATTTCTACCAAACGACGTGCTAAGCATGCCGATGCTGCTCTTTTTAGCACCCGCGCACGGATTTGTGCGAAAACGCGTTTTAAGCATGCACATGCATCTTTTGGTAGACGCGGATGAAGTTTTCTGCAAAACCACAAGATGTGCATGCAAATGGTGCTTTTGGCAGAACGCGCACGTGGATTTCTACCAAACGACGTGCTAAGCATGCCGATGCTGCTCTTTTAGCACCCGCGCACGCATTTGTGCGAAAACGCGTTTTAAGCATGGCACATGCATCTTTTGGTAGACGCGGATGAAGTTTTCTGCAAAACCACAAGATGTGCGTGCAAATGGTGCTTTTGGCAGAACGCGCACGTGGATTTCTACAAACGACGTGCTAAGCATGCCGATGCTGCTCTTTTTAGCACCCCCGCGCACGGATTTGTGCGAAAACGCGTTTTAGGCATGCACACGCATCTTTTGGTAGACGCGGATGAAGTTTTCTGCAAAACCACAAGATGTGCATGCAAATGGTGCTTTTGGCAGAACGTGCACGTGGATTTCTACCAAACGACGTGCTAAGCATGCCGATGCTGCTCTTTTTAGCACCCGCGCACGGATTTGTGCGAAAACGCGTTTTAAGCATGCACATGCATCTTTGGTAGACGCGGATGAAGTTTTCTGCAAAACCACAAGATGTGCATGCAAATGGTGCTTTTGGCAGAACGCGCACGTGGATTTTCTACCAAACGACGTGCTAAGCATGCCGATGCTGCTCTTTTTAGCACCCGCGCACGGATTTGTGCGAAAACGCGTTTTAAGCATGCACATGCATCTTTTGGTAGACGCGGATGAAGTTTTCTGCAAAACCACAAGATGTGCATGCAAATGGTGCTTTTGGCAGAACGCGCACGTGGATTTCTACCAAACGACGTGCTAAGCATGCCGATGCTGCTCTTTTTAGCACCCGCGCACGCATTTGTACGAAAACGCGTTTTTAGCATGCACATGCATCTTTTGTAGACGCGGATGAAGTTTTTCTGCAAAACCACAAAATGTGCATGCAAATGGTGCTTTTTGCAGAACGCGCACGTGATTTCTACCAGACGACGTGCTAAGCATGCCGATGCTGCTCTTTTTAGCACCCGCGCACGGATTTGTGCGAAAACGCGTTTTAAGCATGCACATGCATCTTTTGGTAGACGCGGATGAAGTTTTCTGCAAAACCACAAGATGTGCATGCAAATGGTGCTTTTGGCAGAACGCGCACGTGGATTTCTACCAAAACGACGTGCTAAGCATGCCGATGCTGCTCTTTTTAGCACCCGCGCACGGATTGTGCGAAAACGCGTTTTAAGCATGCACATGCATCTTTTGGTAGACGCGGATGAAGTTTTCTGCAAAACCACAAGATGTGCATGCAAATGGTGCTTTTGGCAGAACGCGCACGTGGATTTCTACCAAACGACGTGCTAAGCATGCCGATGCTGCTCTTTTTAGCACCCGCGCACGCATTTGTGCGAAACGCGTTTTAAGCATGCACATGCATCTTTTGGTAGACGCGGATGAAGTTTTCTGCAAAACCACAAGATGTGCATGCAAATGGTGCTTTTAGCAGAACGCGCACGTGGATTTCTACCAAACGGCGTGCTAAGCATGCCGATGCTGCTCTTTTTAGCACCCGCGCACGCATTTGTGCGAAAAACGCGTTTTAAGCATGCACATGCATCTTTTGGTAGACGCGGATGAAGTTTTTCTGCAAAACCACAAGATGTGCATGCAAATGGTGCTTTTTGCAGAACGCGCACGTGGATTTCTACCAAACGACGTGCTAAGCTTGCCGATGCTGCTCTTTTTAGCACCCGCGCACGGATTTGTGCGAAGAACGCGTTTTGAGCATGCACATGCATCTTTTGGTAGACGCGGATGAAGTTTTCTGCAAAACCACAAGATGTGCATGGAAATGGTGCTTTTGGCAGAACGCGCACGTGGATTTCTACCAAACGACGTGCTAAGCATGCCGATGCTGCTCTTTTTAGCACCCGCGCACGCATTTGTGCCGAAAACGCGTTTTAAGCATTCACAATGCATCTTTTGGTAGACGCGGATGAAGTTTTCTGCAAAACCACAAGATGTGCATGCAAATGGTGCTTTTGGCAGAACGCGCACGTGGATTTCTACCAAACGACGTGCTAAGCATGCCGATGCTGCTCTTTTTAGCACCGCCGCACGGATTTGTGCGAAAACGCGTTTTAAGCATGCACGATGCATCTTTTTGTAGACGCGGATGAAGTTTTCTGCAAAACCACAAGATGTGCATGCAAAGGTGCTTTAGGCAGAACGCGCACGTGGATTTCTACCAAACGACGTGCTAAGCATGCCGATGCTGCTCTTTTTAGCGACCCACGCACGGATTTGTGCGAAAACGCGTTTTAAGCATGCACATGCACTCTTTGGTAGACGCGGATGAAGTTTTCTGCAAAACCAGAAGATGTGCATGCAAAATGGGGCTTTTGGCAGAACGCGCACGTGGATTTCTACCAAACGACGTGCTAAGCATGCGATGCTGCTCTTTTTAGCACCCGCGCACGGAT